>NW_007579078.1:16237-18582 GCF_000690725.1 Stegastes partitus | reverse complement strand
ACCCTAGTGAGGATTAAGCGGTGTATAGATAATGGATGGATGGATGGGTGGAAATCAGCTAATACTGGGTGCTAATTAATAAACTTCCCATGTTGGACAGATCAAACCATGATGAAGAAGGTGGTTTAACTTGGTTGTTACAGTGCAGTTAGAGACTCATTTTCTGCTACTTTGTCATGCATGACTTCTCCAGAATATATAGTTTGTGGTGGTACGGGATTCATGCTGCACAAATATTTATATATAGAAGAAATTTAGAAGAGTTCTGTTGTGGATGATGTCCCATGGAAAGCAAACACATCCGACTCTGTGGAATGAGGCATTTTAAGCTTACATTGGATGCTCAGCAACACAAGCACGACTGGGGTGAAAGCAACTGAATTCACCGTTGTATTTCGTCTGTCTGTGTACGACCACTTAAGATGGCGTCTGCTTCCATGTTCATGAAGTCAAACTTCAAAGGCAGAAGATGAAAGATGACAAATGGGATTTGGAAATTTTGATTACTCAGTTATTTGAAGCAAATACAAGCATCCAGAGAAACACAGACCTGCAAACGCACACCAACAACGGCTGCATGATTGTGTACGATGACACGCGTAATGTAAACATAACAGTTTGAATATGGAATCTGTCTCATCAAAATAGTTAAAGGTAATCACTTGTGTCATCTGCACCTCATTCCCTAATGATGACTGATGTCCATAAGGAAGGACATAAGGAGAGTGAAGGAAGAGGGAGGAATGAGCAAGTGCAATATGTGTTCAAAAATCTTCTCTGGCTGCCTGTAGGATGTTGACAAATTGTGGTGACAGAGATGAATTTCAACATGTTAATCAAAGAGTGACACAAGGGGAAATGAGTAGTTAACGTAGGACTGAGTCAGACATTCTCGGGCAACACAAACTCAGGTAATACACAAGCAGTCACTCTCGAACAGATGCATTCAAATGCAGAGAACATTGCCGAACACATTTAGATTTGTCTATTACCTGCTGGCAGAAAGCTGATTGAAACCGTGCCTCATCGTAAAACCTTTACAGTTTCGAATACGATAGTGTACGTCAGTCCAAAGTCTGTGGATTATACTGATTTATGAACTAGCAGTGGTCTCATAAATTAACTCAGACTGTAGTTACAGCAAAGATGAGCCATGAATGTCACTGGCATGATGACTGAGCCAATGTGTCTTGTTTTATTAAATATTAATGTGCTTCCTGCGTCAGGCATGAAAGATCTCATCAACCTTCAATTAACCTTGTGGCTCTTCATCTCCTCTGCTCCATCCTCTTGTGCTTAGAGGTGTGGATGACCGGAGGCTGTTTTTACAGTCGCAGCGGGGCCTGACGACTCAGGTAATCAAATCTATCAGTACAAATTGCTGGCTTCCCCCTCAGCACCTCTCACAAGACACAGGCATCAGTGCTGGGACAAAGCAGAACATAAGCGGCAGAGATGGTGCCGCCATGAGCAGAAAAGGAGTTTTTATTTAATGCTTGTGCTTCCCTCTGTACCTCTGGATTTTACAGTTTCCGTTTCTAACCCATTTGACCATATTTCCTGCTTCTGTTTGATTTTTTCCACTTGTAGTTTTTCTTTTTCTTAGTGGTAAGTTGCGTTAAAAACTTGGCTGTAAACCAGTTGTTTTAGCTCACGTTCAAAAGCAGCAACAGCTAAATGGATGATAATAAATCTTTCTTGTGATATTGCATGCCTAATGGAGACACATTTGTCTCTCCCTGACAACTCTAGGAAGGTGTTAAAAGTGACTGGTGATAAGAAGATAAGATTAGGCACAACAGTGAAACAAAACATAAAGTTAAATAGAAAATGTCCATGGATTGGTATTGGTTGGTGAAAGCAAAACAGAGACACTGAGGTTTTTCTCACAGACATTATCTCAGCTGAAGCTTTATTAAACTCTTTAAAAAAAACAGTGGTTATGGAAATTCAGATGAGTACGACACATAGGAATGCCTCCTATATGCTCCCTGGTTGGTGGTTTTGAGGTTCAAACCTCCCTTCAGGTACACTGAGCATGAGAGGCCAAAGGTCAGAGACTAAATACCTTCAGAACTGACTTTAATTTCTTAAACATCTGGTAATGAAATAATTGTAATGATGTTCTGAGGTTCTAATAACCAGGTAATTAAAATTAGATCAAACATGCTTCTCTGGGATGGTTCCTGAAATATTAATTTATGATCTCAACATGCATAAAAACTGTGTAATTTAGTTGAAAATGATGGTAATGCCAAGTATAACCAGGAATATAGTATTCACATTTAAATACTCATACAAAATAAGATCTTTAAAGGATATATGCTTAAGGGAATTGTCTCTCT
>NW_007579078.1:0-15435 GCF_000690725.1 Stegastes partitus | reverse complement strand
TTACATTGTCCTTGTTACAATAACAAACATGCAGTTAAGGTTTTTGATAAACCATTGTTAAAATAAATGTCCTCCTTTGCACTGTCATAATTGCTAGAGGATGATTTCACAGCTAGATGTTGATGCCTATTTATTAATTTTTTATACAAGGACAGCTTCACTAATTCTAATGACTAACTTTGAAAGACCAGTTGTGTTATCTTGTTTATCACTGACTATCCTCTTACAGTACGAGTAGACCAGCAGCGAAGCGATCAAACAGCAGCCTTCTGATACCTTCAGCTGCCTCCATTTGTCCTGTGACCTTTACCTCATCTGTCCCCATGGTCTCCGATATTCAGGCGTCGATTCTTGTTGCTTTGACAGGCGGCAGGCCAAGATTTATCACTGACGGTGGTGGATCCGAATGCAGCCGTTCATCTGGGTCAGTGTCATACACAGATCAGACTAAAACTGATCCAACAGTGCATACACATTCAATTTAATCTGGATGTCAGCAGGGAGCCACATCATACCAAAAATAATTCCTCTGAGAGCTTCTTTCAACTGCTCAGCATGAAAAAAGAAAAAGGAAGTAAGAAAGTGACGCACAGGGCAGGTCACTTTGTTTATTTCATTTACTGCACTCAGCACACTTAGTTTTAAAGGATTTTAAAGCCGACATCGTGCATAAATCAACAACAGTAAATGCAGCCGATGTTGAGAAGCATATACATGAATATAACTGTTATGTATCCAACTTTTCAATTTTCCTTCTTTGCTTTTTTTGGAGCGTTTTTTTGTTGTTGTTGATAAATCAGATGAGATGGAAGTTTTCGCCAACACAATTACTGGAGGTGTCCCAGGTGATGTAGAAATCTACCATGGAGACATGAAGGGCAACACAGGCTCTACCTTCTGTTTGCTTCCCAACACGTAAAAAAAACAGCCTGACCTTGAGGCTCCTTGTTGGCCTTTCTGATCGAAAGCACTGATTGTGCCTTGGAAGAATTAGATAAGGACTGGATAACTGATAGAGTTTCCACTTCTGGGCGGAAAAGTGTGTGTCACAGACAATGCTCAGCCTAGACGGGTAGGCGTCCACCCACAGCAGCTTAACTGACTGGAATCCTCTGTTGACACACTGATCTGGCAAAGCTTAACCGGTGACTCAATACAGCAAGTAGAAGAAACAGGAACACGTCCAGGAGGCTTTACCCACCATGCCCTGCGCATTACACTCGCACACATCGCGAGCTGAATGTACAAGTTTGTGCTCATGAAGTGAAGGTTCACAAACTGGCAAAGAGAGACGGCATGAATGTGAAACAGAAAAGTAGAGGATAAACAGAGTAGTTTTACACCGAAAAATGAGCAGCAGAGAAAAAGTGAAAGAGGAAAGGAGATAGGAGAGAGAGAGACAGTTAATTATGGTAGTTTGTTAAAAAGAAAATAGAGCGCGAGAGAGATTCTCAGAATCTGGGGGGATTTAAATGTATCTGAATGGTGGACGCAGGTTAACTTGACCAGGGCAGCTGGATTTCTAATGTGCATTGATTTGTTATTGTTAATACAGATGTGCAGCAATAATATGTTACTCTATGTTGTTTTTTTGATGCTTTTTTAGAACTCTTCCATTCTTGTGTTAAAGAAACGCCAAGTAAATACCCCCCACAAATCTATTAGACTTAAACATTTAAGATTTTAGTCGTTTTTCAACAAACAACACACTTTTTAAGGTGCTTTGTTAATAAGCTGTGATTCTAGACAGCTGGTAGCCTGTAACTGATTTATATACAAGGCAAAAACCCAGCATTATAGTAATGAACTGAATGCTTGCAGCTTATGTACAAAACCTTTTGGCTGTGATTAAAACAAAAAGTGAGGATGGAGCCAAACTGTTTTGCCAGCATTGATATTTGGAAGTTCTGGGATGGACAGCATAGCACTTTGAGCACAGTCGGGGTCCAAGCAAACCCACGTGTCACTATTTTTACTCACCAAGCTGCTTAGAAGCACTTCATAACATCAGTTGATATTTTTACACCACCAAAAAAAACCCATCTCTTTTAATTCGGTCAGTCTCCTGTCAAATTTAGGATGAACTGCAGTCTTGGCTGTCATATGCTTGTCTACTAAAATGTTTCACTCACATGTTTCCACCCTGTCTGTTGTAAATTGGAGCTATCTGGAAGAACTACAAAAGCATGGGCAGAATGTGCTTATAAAGATGGAACGCAGGAATTTTGCTACTGTACGTGTTTCTGACAAGTCAAATATGTGTTTATTCCAGCTTGGAGTGAGCTAACAGGAGCTAATTCTCCAATTTAAGAGAAATAAAGAGATGTACAAGCATGTGTTAGGCAGTTAAAGGGAAATATCTGGGTCCTTTGACGTTGTCAGTGTTAAATTGTCTTCACCTCCTGTTGTAGCTGGAGTTGTTATGATTTTGTGCTGGACTGGACACATGCTTGATTTAAGAGCAGCTGCCAGTGGCTTTCTAAAGTTGAGCATGCTTCCATTTGTATGGGTTGCAGTTTGTTTGGTAGACTTCAGATTGCTCATGTCACTTTCATGAAGGCATCATATATCAATATAAGCCTGACATGTCTGAAACTTCCATCCATCCATCTTCTCCCGCTTATCCGGAGTAGGGTCGTGGAGGCAGCAGCCTTTGCAAAGCCGCCCAGACTTCCCGATCCGCACACACATCCCCCAGCTCTTCCGGGGGGACCCCATGGCGTTCCCAGGCCAGCTGGGAGACATAGTCCCTCCAGCGTGTCCTGGGTCTTCCCCGAGGTCTCCTCCCGGTGGGACGTGCCCGGAACACCTCCCTAGGGAGGCGTCCAGGAGGCATCCGGAGATGCCTGAGCCACCTCAACTGGCTCCTTTCAATGTGGAGGAGCAGCGGCTCTACTCTGAGCTCCTCCCGTGTGACTGAGCTCCCTATCTCTAAGGGAGCGCCCAGCCACCCTGCGGAGGAAACTGATTTCGGCCGCTTGTATCCGCGATCTCGTTCTTTCGGTCATTACCCAGATCTCATGACCACAGGTGAGGGTTTGGACGTAGATTGACCGGTCTACGTCTGTCTGACACTTGTGAAAATATATGAAGTATTTAGTTTTTGTTTGTTTTTCCAGGACTACATTTGATTGTGCCCTCAAAAACCTTAAACAATCACAAGTAGATTAATTTGATGATGAACACAATGGCTTTTGCTTGAGTGGATATATGCACAAAACAAACTTGGTTAGGGTGAGGGGAACGATCATATCATGGCTTTAGGTGTGGGAAACAGTGGTTATTTAAGGTTTGGGAATCATTGTGGTCACTTAAAAAATGGAAGATCTTAACTGTTAGTTTGAAAACCGAAAATCACAAGCAGTTTCTCATGTTAAAATCTGATGTTTTGTTGGACCATTCATCCACCCTGACCTTCTCCCAATACTTTGTTACTCTATAGTAACACCACCTGAAGCTCTCAGTCTGCTCCTGTCATTTATTGGCCACCAGAGGGCTTTGGCCCTCGCGCATAAACTGGAGCTAGTTTTGTACTCTGTTGTACTTGGAAGGACAATCTCATAAACGTGCACCACCAGAGAATGGTAAGTTTATGTACTTGTGGCAGACAGATGGAGAAGAAAGGGCATTTTTATTTAAGGCAATTTAGATAATGTTGGGCAGAGCTATGCTGGCAAGTATCCAAGGGCACCAAATTCAGCGCAGAAGAATTATAAAACTATAGGCGGAAACATAACAAGAGGGTCAGGGAGATCCAGAATAACCTGCCTCCTACAGTCTTGATAAAACGTCTAATCAGGCAAATTAAATGTAAACTCCTGTGGGGGTGTTTCATGCGTCTATCTGCGTTTTAAACGATTAGGAAATTGCCTGTTACTACAACAGTCTGACTCGATACAATCAATTAAAACTAATTTTAAATGGAGGTTTACTATTGTTTGATATTACTGGCCCACAAATTAACCTTAACACAGTTGAGGGCATTTGGAAATTCCTTATCACTGGGTAATATGATAAGCGTGATGAGCTGCACAGACACGTGCACTTTCATGTCTGTCGGATGTTTCCAGCTTATGCATTCCATCAGCACAGAATGCTGCTTTCAGGAGTATTCTTTGACTTATGTTTCATTAATCTTCATACAGTATGGATTCTTTTCTTGCTGACTCTATCGGAACCTGACATTTAGAACTTTTTATGCGGCACCTTTGCACAGAGCTGGTTTCATGTCCAGAGAAATCTAACAGGGCAGCATGTAATCAATGAGAAACCTTCTCACAGTTCTACATGAACACACTGTGTGGCACATTTTTAAACCACTGATAAGACTAACAATTTATTAATATTCGAGTAATTATTCATTATTGTAGAAAACTTTCTAGGCCAGGAACACAAAAGGCTTTCCACTGACAGCATAAAACAGTTACAAATATAAAAAGAAAAATCCAAAAACAACAAAATACAATCGCACAATTGAAACATGGCATTAAAGAAATTTACCAATAAATCATTCCAAACGGTTGAACCAGTGAACCACATGCAAGGCAAGCCTATATTTAGACTCACTCACAAAAACTCATGTTTTTTTTTATGTCTAAAAAGTCTACTGGCAGACTAACGTTGATGGTACCATCATATATCACTCTACCGATGGCCAGTGTAATTGCTGTCGGCCAATAGCAGTGACATTAAAATATCAGAACAGATTAGAAAAAATGCCAACCATTGCTGCCTGCCAAGGTGATGTATGAGAAGAAATACCATAGCCTAAGCAAATCTGAACCAAACTTTATTTGTGCCCCTGAATTCAGGAGATCTTCTGCTTTCACTATATTAGATTTTGTTTGCATTAAGGAAAACCCCAATACTTCAGTACCATTGCATTTGACATCAGGCGCTCAAGTGAAGCACAATAACTACATTTATGGTATCCGTCTGTCTGTGTGATGTCATTTTATTTATTTGCCCTTGCACTAATCTGCTACTGTGGTTTCAGGTAAACATTCACAACACATACTAGTAGCCACAGTGACACACTGGACATTGCTTGGTCCTCCATATTGCCAACTTTGTGGCGAGCATAGTTCACCTTTGTGGGATCTGTTCTTGGGGAACTCTGAATGACCGATGGGCATTCACGTCATTGGATAACTTAACACACCCAGTCATGTCAGTACTAACTGAGAATTGATAACAGTTTTCAGAAAAGTTTCCCAGTTTTAATTACAGATGTTTTTTGTTGTTTTTTCTATCCTAGGTAGCAAGCTGAAGGCCACTTGAGGCTATGTGTTAGCATATTTGGTTATGTTCTAGCAGCTCTGACCCAAGAACGGTGGCCAGATTAGTCGAGGTTTTAGGTGTGCAGATTTGACAAAGTTCAACCTGAGAATTGACACATTTAGCTGTATTTGCCCCCATTGCTGACCATGTGTGGTGACCACAATTTGGGCAAGTAAAGCCTGAAAAAGTAACTTAAGTTAGTGTTTCTTCTGGCTTTTTGAATTTTTACCATTATTGGTCCTTTTGTGACTCAGCTACCAAGAGTCCCATGTAAAAAAAATCTGCTATTCCACAGTTGAACTGGACTAAACTGCAGGTTGTGTTTACAGACAAGTATGGCCTGAAAAATGTAAGCAGTAGGATGTACGCCCACCATTTTCTTCTGGTATTGGTAACATGTGCTGACACTTGGAAAAATGTTCTATATGTTGATTCCAGTGTTCTTTCCATTTGTTTAAAATAAACAAAACATACGGTTTTTGTTTTTTTTTTGGTACTTTATGGCATTATTGACAAAATAGCATTTTTAAGTTCTTTCTACTTTTAGCAGTGGCTGTGCTCTTTGTACATGGATGCAGGACTTGCAGTGAAAAGTGAGTAAAAAAATATGTCAGGAGCAAAACTGAGTAGGGCTCAGAGGGTTGAAAGATTAATTAATGTTCTTGCACAGTGACTAATGTTCCTTCTCTGGTGATTCTTGTGTTCCCTCATGGCGTGAGTAGTGATACATTTAGACCACTCCTTGTTACTGTACTAGTTCACATTTTATTTTACTTTTATTTTAAACATGTTGTATTTTAACCAATCCCATTTCGTAACTGCTTCAAGTAAAGAAAAAACTCCTGAAGCTATTCATATGAGGGCAGAATATACTTAACCAAAAAAACAAACCAACCAAAAATAAACACTGCTGTAATCAAATTGAGTAAACTGGAAACTCATTGTGAAAATGGTCTGGCCTGGGGTCGTCTACATCCATGATGGCTGATGTGCATCACACCAGGAATCCTTAACACGCTTTGTTAACTGTGGGAGTAGCTCATTGTGATTAATTGAGTTGTTGTGGGTAAGTGAAATAAACAAAAAGATAATGGATAGATAAAAATGGCAGAGTGGTATCATGTCTAAACTCTTAATGGTCTGAAACTAACAACTGATAGGATTAGCTATCAATAACATTTCATGACCAGTTGATTCAAATCAAGTCATCAATATGCAATTATTAATACATATGTCTTCAATCTTCAAGTCTGAATAGCTTAAATAAAAAACATTAAAGCCACTTTTGAGCTCATCCCAGTCTTAATTTAAAGGAGTCCATGCTAACCTGATGGGTCACTTAACTGACAAAATTAAGTTATTTTGTTTTTTTTTAACCAATATTGTCTTACACTATTTCTTTAAAACAAAAAAAGGAAAGCTCCAGTTGGACACAGTGAAAGGGAAAACCTAAGAAATTATGTAATAGCAACAGGAAATGAGTTTGTTAGTTTTGTGTACTGCATATAGGTAGATTTAAAACAAACAAAGCATTATTGCAATTTTTTTTTTTTTTTGAAGATGTGCTTTAATAATATTGGTAGCAACAGAGCTTTCTGGTGTAGCATCATTACAGTGACCTTATCATGGCTCAGCATGGTATTATAAGCACAGTACTGACTGCATGTAGTTTCCTTTTCTGGCACAGAGAAGCAGGACTTACTGGGCTTTTCCTTTATTCTTTATTTTTTTTAGAATGACAGTGAGCTAATGTCAACAATAAAATGTTAACATTAGTATAGTGCTAACCTCTTACAAAGATGAACAAATCATCAAATTTCACGCTTGCAATATTGCTCAGATACGGTATATCCTTGTGGATGCACCCAATCCTCAGACAGTCATCATGTGCAGAAGTGGAAACAACCAGAGTAGATGTAGCGTAAAATTTCTCGCCTTATGTTCTCCTACACATATTGTCATATATATGATGCTCCCTGTCTTGCTCCCTCTGTACTGCATACTGGTCGAGACTAAATTTGAGGTGAAGGTTCAGCCTCCTCTAATGAGTTAAACAGGATCAGTCATGCCACCACTGTGATTAGGTTAATATCCAGTTATGGACTGTGTGAAGTCTACCAGTTGAAAAGGTGCAGACATTAATTTGTGCGTATATGTGCCAGGATCCACTGGGGAGGAGGTTTATGTTGAAAGAAAATGGAATGACACAAGAACAACAGACATCATTAGAGATGTTCATGGCACAGCAATCGATGGATCAAAGACCGATTTCTTCATTTCTTATTATGACGGTTACATAGCCTCTTGGTGTGGTGTGTTATTTACAGTGTGTGATTCCTTGTTAGAATCAGTTCCTCTGAGGCTGCAGACGCTGATTATTTCTGGGGCAGCCGTTCCTCAAGTGTGTTGCTGGGCAGACACGGTGTATAATCTACACAGTATGAGAGTTGTGGCTGGCTTTTAATGAACATCTGCCGTGCAATCAAGCTCTCTGCTATTAGTTACTCTTATGTACAGACCAATACATTTTATTGTTTCAGTTTTTTCTTAGGTTTCTTCAGTTTTAACCGCTCGGAGGAAAACATGTCACTGTCACTGAACAGACTCTGTCACAGTAAGTCTGCAGCTGAAACCCAAAGTTTACATACACTGTGTAAAAAGACACACAACCTTTTTTTTTTCTCACTGTCTGACATTAAATCAGACTAAACATTTCCTGTTTAAGATCAGTCAGGATTACCAAAATTATTTCTATTTGCTAAATGCCAGAATAATGAGAGAGAATTTTTTAGAGAATTTTTTATGACTATCTTGAAAATCAGAAGGTTACATACACTAACATCACTGTGCCTTTGAACTATTTGAGAAAGCCCAGATGACAATGTCATGGCTTTGGAAGCTTTTGATAGTCCTGAAAGTCCTGTACCGACATGGGCTGAAAGGCTACTCAGAGAGGAAGAAGACATTACTTCAAAAGAAACATAAAAAAGCCAGATTACAGTTTGCAAATGCACACAGGGACAAAGACCTTCATTTTTTGGGACATGTCCTGGAGTCTGATGAAGCTAAAATTGAACTGTTTGATCATAATGACCATCGTTACATTTGGAGGAAAAAGGGGGAAGCTTGTAAGCCTGAGAATCACCATCCCAACTGTGAAGCACGGGGGTGGCAGCATCATGTTGTGGGGGTGTTTTGCTGCAGGAGGGACTGGTGCACTTCACAACATAGATGGCATCATGAGGAAAGATCATTATGTGGAAATACTGAAGCAACATCTTAAGACATCAGCCAGGAAGTTAAATTTGGGGCACTAATTGGTCTTCCAAATGGACAATGACCCTAAGCATACCGTCAAATTAATTACAAAGTTGTTTCAGGACAACAAAGTCAATGTTTTGGAGCGACCATCACAAAACCCTGATCTCAATCCTGTAGAAAATTGTGGGCAGAGCTGAAAAGGTGTGTGGAGCAAGGCAGCCAATAAACCTGACTCAGTTCCACCAGTTCTGTCAGGAGGAATGGGCCAGAACTCATTGTGAGAAGAAGTATTATTGTGAGAAGTTTGTGGAAGGAAACCCAAAATGTTTGACCCAAGTCATACAGTTTAAAGGCATTTCTACCAAATACTATAAACTTCTGACTTTAAAGAAAGTAAGACAAATTCTCTCTCATTATTGTGGTATTTAGCAAATAGAAATAATTTTGATAATCCTAACTGACCCAAAACAGGAAAAGTTTGATCTGATTTATTGTCAGACAGTGAGAAAAAAAAAGGTTGTGTCTTTCTGCACATTGTGTTTAAATTTCTGGTTTCAACTGTAAATATGAAGTAAGTCACAGTGTTGTAAAACCAAGGGAAACTGGTTTAAATCCCCTGTTGTATATCAGACTGGAGGCACATTTATTAGGTGCAAATAAAACGAATTCAGATCCATTACATAGAAAGGTCATTATTCTGCTCAGAATATTTGTTCTGACTTCTGTGTAGAATCTCAGTCATCCAGGTCACAGCAAACTGTTTCACCTCAGCCAGGAGGCCTCCATAATTCATCGGTTCAGAAGTGAGGAAGCCTCTTGGATGGGAAGGGAAATGTTTTCAAGAACCCAAGAGAGAAGCCCAGCTGACCTCTACTGAAGCCTTTAGGATATTTGTTCTAGCATTTTCAGCCAGCTTTATAGCTAATTGCAGCAGTGAACAGTGGTTTGTCTTTTTCTCTGCTTCCACATTCACAATGTTCACCCCAAGCAGGAAAAGAAAACCCAATATAAGGAGTACGTGAGGAAATTTTCTGTGGTACGTTGCAGTTTTGAAGTTGTATCAACAGAACAGGCTTCTATCCTTAAAGCTGCTCTCAGTATTGTCAGTTTAAAATTGGATGAAATGTTTAACATAAAGCATATAGCATCTAATGCTTCCAAGACAAAGGCATGGAAGCTAAAAGCAGAGTTGGTATAAAATTAAAATTTCTGAAATAATTATCAATAAAACTGAGTTGTCTGACTTGAAACCAGCATTTTGCACCAATTTCTGTACAAAACTATCAACCTGTAGTTTAAAAGGCATGACTGACTAGATTGCTTGATCCAAACATAAATTTGCACTTTCTGGCATAAGAGGTGATTTGTGCGTTTTATCATACAAACAAAAGTCGTAATGATCTCATCGTTCAAATCATCCTATCGTCTTCTTATCATTGCAGGTCTGTGTTTGTAGCTGACTGTATATCCAAATCTAACAACAGACCTTTTCACAGCAGCCCTGAGGGGTAAACTATGAAGCAAGTTTGACGTAGCCGAGCTTTCTTTGTGTAAGTCCACAAAAACTAAAACCCCAGCCAGAGATCATGAGTATCACAAAGGTAGTTATCAGCTTTCTCTGTTAACTCAGATTTTCTGCTTCAAAATCTGTTCACATTCACACAAAAGGGGGTGTTCAACGAGTCATATGACTCCTCCTTCACACAAAATAAAACGATCGTGTACAGCAGCTTCAGTCAACACAATACAGTGGAGATCAATGAGGACTATAAAATGTATGACGGTAAAAACGGCTGCTACTGCAAATGATGCCAGACAGGAATGTCGGTAGAAATCCGTTAAACGTGTGTTAATATAAATTTATTTTGCAGATCAATGCAGCTGCTTCTAACTGACAGCTGCAAATTAAAGCTGTTAAAATTTGAACTTTATATATTTAAACATGATATTGAATTGAAGTGCATTTAAGTCTGACACTGGCCCATAATGCAGGATATCGCTTTCATTTTTGGCCAAGTCATAGTGAAAGTAATGTTACTAATTGGATATTCTCTGTAATAAATGCCAGTAGACTACTCAGTTTTCTTATCTGTGTTTAAGACTCTGTATCGCTCATAAAGAATCGATTTGGTTAAAGTGAGACGCTTCTTCCGAAACTCTGAACATAACCTGCTCCGGACCAGGTTAGCTCCACAGCATCAGTTACCATGGAGACCGAGCAGGTTAAAAGAGAGCCACTTTTGTGACACTGAAAACTCAGACTTTAAGCTCAACATACCTCGCTGACCTGAGGCTTCGTAGCACAGCCCTCAGGTGTTAACAAAATTAATAATGGCTCCATTTGATTGAAATGTTCCAGTAATATAATGCCAGCACCGTAAAACTGAAGGAGCTAATTTGAATTAATTATATAATTGACTTCTGTAAAAAGAAAAGCCAGTGATACTTGAAAACCCACACTTGTAGTGGTTTTTTGTAGCCATTCAGAATAGCATATGGGTTGTGAAGATTTGCCATTTACCACTTCTGTATCTTAATTTAACAAAAACCAAACAAATGTGCAATCCTAATTTCCTGCCCTCTCTGTTAATGCTCCTGGTCTTTTTGTTGCAGACGCAGTCAGTCCATCATCCAGTGGCTGATGTCTGCGGCAGATGGCATTAGAAACAGATGCTATCAGTCAGGGTTCAGCTCCATTTGGGTCTAATCACTGATGCTCTATGTGACCCGTGTGTGCGTGTGCACGCGCATTTGTTAATGCATGCATACACGTGTGTGAGTGAGAGACATTTGGATACAGGATTGTTACGTTAGCATGTGATGTGTGTCTGTTTGTCTGTTAATATACTACTGCATGTGTGTGTGGGCGTGTTTCTGTGTGTGTGTGTGTGTGTGTGTGTAGGATTAGTCAGTTCAAAAAATAGCCGTCGCAAAGCCGACAGCTAGACAGACGATAATATTTTTACCCCCTTACCCACTAACTTTTAAATCTTCTGTACGTCGCATCAGTGTGGCCTCTTCAGTGACTAGTATACACATTCACTCGTGTAGCCGCTAAGCTGCAGCTGGGCTTCAGTGTTAAAGTTTTTTTCTAAAAAAAAAAGACCTCTGTAGCCAAATAGTTGCGGCCCAAACCACATACCGTAACCACGATGTCCACCCATTCATTTTGAGTCGGGGACCTGCTGTGGTGCATGTCATTCCCCCCTCCCTCCTCCCCCTTTCTGGTCCAATAAAGTAAAGAAATGCCACGAAAGAGATTTTTTTAAAAAGTAAAAACAAGCACTATAGTAAGGAACTGTAAGGAAAATTTGACTTCAGTGGTCTCGCTCTGTGATTTTTCACATGTTTGTACATTCATTTGTGAACCAGAAGTGACAGAAAATAGGAGAATAGAAGATTGGAATAAGGGGTCCACAACATCTCAGTAATTGGACAGAGCCAAGCTTTGAAGATTTTAACTCTCAGGCGACACACAGTTTTATTGGGGAGAAGAATTTGATGGCATACGGTTCCTACTTTCCATCATGCCTATCAAGTTAACTTTCGAAAGGACAAATATTTAAGTCTAACATTTGAGTATGACAAGAGGTTTGTGATTGGTAATAGTAGTGCTAATGAGACAATGTGGTTTCTGAATTATTGGTTAAAACTGTGTTCAGCTGTACTGCATAGAGCTAACTTGTACAATGTTTTCTTTCCCCAGGGACTTGCTTCCGCTCCTTCACCCACGTAGCAGATCTGAAATTAACAGATATCCCTCCAGGATGTCTTGAACATCATCTCATCAGTCTTTTTTTTGCAGCATGCAATCAGGGAATAGTGGTCAAAACTGAGACGACGGACGATGCTGTGTTCACAATGCTGTAGTGTTTGTGTGACCTGGGTTCAAGGTGACATTCTAAGAAGCTCTTAGTGCACATTAGAGCTTCCGACCAGCTCTTTGAAGTGCTACCATGGTGATGAGATGATGGGAATGGCCTCCAGATTGTGCTGTTTGTCAATGTATCGTGGGAAATGTTCAGACCCCATAACTGACTCATCTAGAACACATTAGGGACAAAAACTCTGTTGCGTATCCTCACCATATCCTCTCTTTGTGTGAATTCCCAAGACCACTCATTTGTAGGATTGGCATGTAGTTGTATAATTGCACAACCTTTTTTAGATACATCTTTAGGTATAAAATGCATCTCCCATCAAAACGTGTACGTTATGGATACTTGCTCTTCTCAGTTGCATTAAAACCCCTAAACCCTCCATCACATGGAAGATGCATGATACATCTTCTAGCATTTCACTCCTAAAATGGCATGTTGCTTTATTAATAATGCCACTGAGTCTTATTGAGTCTATATGTTTCCCTCTGATAATCCCATATAAACAACTGAACTGTATGAAACTGATTTCCATCTTGAAGACCAGCTGATGCCAGATTGTAAATGGTCGAGGTCCTACGTTTATGGTGGAGTGTTGCAGATGTAAATAAGAAATATTATGTGCTTTCTCTTCCTATAAAAGATTTCATTTCCACATGCGCATCATTGACTTTATATGCAGACGGATGAACCCTTCTTCACATCACCCATAGCTTTCTAAAGAGCGGTTTTGAAGCTCATTGTGGTGGTTCTGGCCTGTGCCTGACTCCCCCTATCTCCAGCGAATTCAAAAATGAGCAAGGAGCTGGAGCGTGACAAGCAAATGCCTCTGGGTCATGGAGTGTCCTTTGGTGGCAGCTTCCTCTCATTGAAAGCGACCAGATCTCTAATTATGCACATCTTTAAGCTTTAATGCAATTGAAGCGCATGAGTTATTAAGAAATTCATCCTTGTACAATTATCATGAATGGGGAAATTAGCTACAGAGACCGGAGCTGTTTTTTTTTTTTTTTTTTTAATTTTGCTGTAAAGTTCGACATTTTAACATAGGGATCTGTCGAGATTGAAGGTCTTTGGAACCTGCCTCTAGTGGCCATTCAAGGAACTGCAGTTTATGGCACTTCAGTACAGGCTTAATTTTTCAACCTCTGAGGTTGCTGCTCAGTGTTAAATCAAATAAAATCACAATTATTGACACATTTAAAAGTACAGTTGTTGTGGCAAAGTGCCTTCCAGAAATAAGATTGTCGCAAATTTACCGAACAAATATTCAAATGTTGAGGTGAAGGTACAATGTTATTTATGATGTGAATTTGCCTTTGAAATTTAAATAATACAGATAAAAACTTGCAAAATTAAACATGAAAAGCTCAACAAACACTCCCTGTGAGCAAGCATATATGCCACAATGGAAAGGAAAACTTTTTTTTTATTGGAGACCTCCAGCAGAACCAGTAAGGCAGCTATATGCCTCAACTGGTTGGAGTGAGGATAAAGTGTCCAGGGTAAAGGATTGCAGAGACAAACAAACGACAAACAACGGAGCATAACCCTAACCCTGGACAGATTAGTGAGACCAGTAGCTGCAGATCAGACCTGTTGTAGATGATGCACACAAACAGAAAAGATAAAAAAAAAAACACAACTTTGACACAACATTGATAATTGTTTCCTCTTGCCTTCAGTCATTTGTTATGCTTTGTTTGCGCGAAATAAAGCAGATCCCAACGCTGAGTAAGACAGAAAAAAAGATGATTTCCTAGTATGGTGCAGTGTTTCATTATGCTCCCTATTAGTCACAGCAACAGTAGTCACGGGAAACAAACTGTGAATGGAAAAATGTTCCATTCATCTAATTGCCTGTAAATATCAGCATGCCTTCCTTGAATACAGAACAAGCTACAAATACTCAACAAAATAAACTCTTTCATAGCACACAGAAGGCAAACTTATGTGTGCCTGTTTGCGTGACATGCAGGGCGTTCTACTAGATATTATGAATACATTATGTACGAGCTGAGCATTTGTACACCTTTGTTGACCGAGCGCTGCCAAGTTGGAACAGGAACGCGTTGTTTTCTTGCTCTGCACCACTGTGATTTATTTGTTGTAGCTTTATCCAAAATTACACAAACTACAGAGCCAAAAATCTTATTTGACCAGAGACAGATGCAATTACCGACTTAGACGTTCAAGCATTAGTCACTTTAATCTACAAAAGTTTGTTTTCTCCTAAACAGCCCACCATTTGAGAAACTGAAAAATGTCAAATTGGACTTAAATTATGCACTGGTTGTTGCTGAATGGAAGTATCTGCTATGGTTTACAATTGCTACTGTCATCTTTAGTCTTTTTTATGTATCTTTTTTATTATTATAATGATTCATATTATTTTATATATATATATTTTTTTTCTTTGTCCTTCTCAGTTAAGTTGCTTCTATCTGTCTACCTCCTCTCCTTCAATGCTTGAATGGTTTAACATGTTGAGCCATTATTCTAGGTGTTATTATATAAGTGTTCTTGTATGACTCAGAGTTGCCAGCGTGGACATTGCAGAAAGGCTGGAACATTTCAAATTGACAATACGGCTCTATAATATACTTTTTGTATTCATAGGTCTTCTTTGCTAACTAGTTCATTGCACTAAAATGTGCTTGCGACGAAAAGATGTTTTGCTAATAATCCAAGATTTCATCACTGTTGGCTGGTGAAGGAGCTTCAAGTATCTGAAGAGCTGCCTGGATGTCGGGGTCAGCTGCATCCTGCTGTCACATTAGAGTGGCAGAGATGACACATGACATTATAAAAGGCATTTAACGCTCATGTGTGAGCTGCTTACAAGATATCCTGGAGGAAAACAGCTCTGCATTAAACATGTGTTGGTGTGGCACTGGTGAGACAATGAACTGCGATCCAGGATGTCTGGTTTGAGTGTAACATCTAGAAATCTGACAATCAGTAGCCTATATGAGACAATATATAACAACTCTGGAAAGTTGTCATGGTAACAGGC
>NW_007579077.1:152774-192568 GCF_000690725.1 Stegastes partitus | reverse complement strand
ACCCTTTTGGGTGCTCGGACCCTAAAAATGCAGTGATCAGCCCTGAACCCAATCTTTGAGGATCGGCACATAACTCAAAACGGAAAGGCTGAAGTCCTTCAGAACAGAACGACACACTGGTTACTTGTTGTTTATTAGAAGTAAAATGTAGTTTTACTAGTTGCAAAAATGTTCATCCTTTAGTGAATATATAGCTCCCTCCAGAGGTTTGCCGACAGAAGTATTGCTTTTATCATTTTTGGATGTTTCTGTCACAATGCTTGTTTGATAGTTTTCATATATAATGTAGATTTTTTTTTTTAATTTAAAGAATTGCTGTTCAAAGTTTGTGACATATATAAATGTCTGTTATTGTCAGATGAGCAACATAATCCTGATTGAGCTGTGACACTGATGAAATTATATGAAAGTCCTTGCAAACTGGATGTCTGTGTTCAACGTCCCCACACAAAATCAAAGCCACACTGACTTACTGACTTATGTTTCATCACACTGCGCTTGTCTTCCTGCACGTAGGTGGCGCTAACACACACTCGCTCTTCAACTCAAATATATGTAAGGTGGCGTTCTGTTTCTTTCTTTGCTTTTTTTTTCTCATGTCAGAATACCTTTTTACTCTGTTGTTCATTAACATCAAATAGTAATAGTAATATAATAATAGTAATAGTAATTGAGGGGTGGCCCAGGTGCCAACTTCCAAATGACTTACAACACACAGGTGCCTCTGTTTGGATCTCTGGACAGTGAGGTGAGATTTAAAACCCACACCTGCATTATCACTTATCAAAAGAAAGACACAGAGATCTTCAAGATAGCCACTTTAAACCACACTAGTCAATCTGATGTAGCCACTTGGGTAAAATGTTTGGACCAGAGGTGTGTGCAGTAGAATCCTCTTTTCTTTGTCCCTGTGATTAACAGCAAACATTAGTCTGGCCTCAGGGTGCTACTTCTGGACCAAGGGCTTCTTCCTTTGGGCAGCCTATCAGCATATGTTGATGTAAAACATGCTTGACTGTGCACAGTCATGCTCCAGTGACTTCTAATTCATCGCGCACCTGATTTTTGGTGCTAATTTTGTACACTTTTGAACATCCTGACCAATTGTCTCTCAGCAGCAGATGGTAATTTGCATTTTCTTGCTGATCGTGGCAGTGACATAACTGTGCCATGACTTGTACTTACAAACAGTTGTTTGCACAGATGATTTTGGGCTGTAGTTGCTTTAAAATGGTTGCAAGAGACTTTCCTGACTCGTTCAAGTCAATAATTTCCTTCTTTAGATCTGTGCTGAGCTCCTTAGACCCATTGTAGCCTTTGAGGCAGACTCTGATGAGTGTATCAAACAGCCCTGTTTACATCGGCTGAGAGAAGTCAGTAGCTGTAGTCACTCACAAGATGTTAAAAAGGCCTTGTCACTAAGAAAATTTGACTAATACAGCTGTCTACATCACCAAAACGGATGATTCCACTTGTATGTATATTTTTGACCCAGCAGATTTAGATATTTTTTCAGAAGTCCTAAGAAGATCTAGAATGTGTCAGGAAAGGGAGTCAGCAGCTTTTGCCTGATGGGACACTACACCTTAAATACAGAAATAATTATTACTTTCAAACTGCAACTCTCAGCATCTGCATCCATGCATCCATTATCTATACACCACTTAATCCTCACTAGGGTCGCGGGGGGGTGGAATCTATCCCAGCTGGGGACACCCTGGACAGGTCACCAGTCTATCACAGGGCTACACTTAGAGACAGACAACCAAGCACACTCACACTCACACCTACGGACAATTTAGAATCACCAATTAACCTCAGTATGTTTTCGGTTTGTGGGAGGAAGTCGGAGAATCTGGAGAGAACTCATGCTGCACGAGGAGAACATGTAAACTCCACACAGGGAGATCCTGGGCGTTCTAACTGGGACGCAAACCGGGGATCCTTTAGCTGTGAGACAGCGGTGCTAACCACCGAGCCACCCTGCAGACCCATCTGCATCTAAGAAAGAAAACAAACAATTTGCAAACTTTAAAATACCATTGCAGTGTTGGCCTTATTTATGTCTTTGTCAGTCCTGGACATCATTTGAGAGTGTAGGAGGATAGACAATGCCATAGATTGTTAACTGGACCACCTTTTCCAACCTCACTGTCCTGTGTGCCAGAGAAAAGCATGTCATAGTTCTAAAAAAAAAAAAAAAACTCAACTGTTTAATACAACAAAACAAGCACCATACCATTGTCTTATTTGTTCGCTTTTGGCCGAGAATAAATGCTTCACGCATGGCAGGCAGTGTGTTGCCCTCAACTTACAAAACTGAAGCTTCCAAATAAATACTTCATCTAATAATTAATTTAATTTGATGGTGCATCTACACTATAAAAGTGAAGTTGTTCCATGTTATTGTGGTGTTACATCAGCCCCAGCTGTCCCTCTTTTGGGGTTCATTGTCAGAGAGGCCTGTTCTGGTTTATGGAAACAGGGCACAGTGCTGGCCGTCTCAGGAGTCAGGCCTGTAAAATTCCATGTCTGTTGACAAAACATGTTCCCTCAGCCCCCCTCTGTCAGCCTGGCTGCTCTACAGCATCCCTACCCACAAACCATCGCTATACTTCACATATTTAGTTTTTCAGGCCTCTCAGCCACCCAAGCAGAGTTGTGACAAAATCCCAAGTAAACATAGCATCTGAGACAGAGGGCCGTATCTAGGACAAAAAGCTGTTCTGTCCGTGGGGTACAGGCAAAACAGAGTCTTCTCTGCTGTGCAGCTGCAGTCTGCGTTCACACAATCACATGGTTTCCAGCAGTGCAGAGAAGATTCTTGCCACACTGACCAGCACCTGAAGTGCAGTCAAAGGCTCATTTAAAGTGAAAAAAATAACGTTTACTGACATTCGGTTACAAATATTCAAGTCACTTGAGTATGTACACGAATAATCCTGTTTATATTGTACAAAACCACAAGTTCTAAAACAGATTGTTCTCATGTTGGCCATGATCTGCAGAATAGTAAATATGCTAATAGATATACACCAATCTGCCACAAGATTCAAACCACCTGGCTATTATTATGTCAGTCCATTGTGCAAACAGACAGCTCTGACCTGTCGGGGTATGAACACTGGACCATGGGGGGTCTCCTGTGGTGGTTGGCACTGGGATGTTGGCAGTAGATCGTGACTTGTTGGGTTGGGTCTCTGTGGATCATCCCGTTGATGCTAATTTTAGATTGACTAAAAATTCACCCAAATTCAGATAAATGTTTTGTAGAAGCACATAAAATCCAATAACAGTCTAATAATAACAGTCTAATGCTAAAGTGTTTGAAAAATGTGTGAACCAACTGAATACATCTACCAATTCCTACAACATTTACTATGTGCAGGCCTGTTAGCATGTTTCTGTACAAATTCCTGCCAAATCTCTGCTTATGGGTATGAGCACTTCCTCCATCCAGTTGTAATTAGACAGTGTTTGAATGTCAAGACATGTTTGTCCTATGTGGAACCACACAGCAGGAGCAGGCTTCATTCTGCATGAAGAGTCTGTCAAGAGAGATTACTGGAACCCAGACTAATTGGATTCTTTTATAGCTAGCTTCTTGTTAGAATTCTCAGGGATGCAATACAAGCTTTAACCTCTTAACCCCAGATTCCTTCTCATATTTAAATTTTGTTAAAGTAAGAAGAATGTTTTTCATAGTTACAGTCGGTATAGTTAAAATACATATTGTTCTTATTCATTAAGGTTGTTGCTTTACAAAACAAGTGATCTGCCATGTTTTACAGTCCTTAATGTTTGTCATATTTGCTGTCCAAAGGCCCCGACAAACACAGTGTCTCACATGGGGTGGACTAAACAACAGTTAAGTGGGACACAGCAAGGAACCACACATGGGCCAATACACAATCAGCTGCATCACCATCTAACACAACACTGTTTTTCATAGAGAGAACTTTCAAAGAAAGCAGTTCAGAGAAGTCTTTGGATTGTCACAAGCAAACTGGACATTGTCTCCAGAAAGACAGGTTGCTGTTCAGCTTAAAACCATAGTGGAGAGAGTATTCATCCATCCATCCATTATCTATACACTGCTTTATCCTCTGTAGGGCTGTAGGGGGCTGCAGCCTATCCAAGCTGACGTAGAGCGGAGACAAAATACACTCTGGACAGATCGCCAGTCCAGGAAGTATTCAGAGTAAATAAAATAACTAATTCTACACTGTAAAAATATTCATTACAAGGGAAAGCTCTGCATTTAAAATACTACTTAAGCAAATGTAAGGAACTGTAATCTGGAAACTGTCCATTCAGTGTTAAAGGCACTCAATGCAAAAATGGAGTGTGTAATTGTTTTTTCATTTGCCATATTATTATGGTCATGGTTTGTGCCACGGCTCCTGTGTTTTCGCCCCTTGGTTTCTGTTCGTCCCCTTTGTCTACCGAGTGTCTCTGTGTTTGTGTATGTCCTGGGAGTGGCACTTTGTCCAGCTCCTGAGCTGTTGGCAATTGGTACAACTGTTAATCATAACCCAATCAATACCAGCAGTAGATCTACACTGGTGTTTTATCCAGTCTTTGCTATATCGTTCCCTAGACTTTGCACTTTGGCTGTTGAACTGTAATGGGTTTGTTCCCAGTGTATTTGCTTCTTGATTAACTGTGATCTCCCTGCTCACTCTCTGCCAGTTACTTGCCTCCACATCACTGTCCACCAGCCTTCTCGATCATCTGCTCCCTCTCAGCCAGTCCAGCCCAGTCTCACATCAACTGCAAACCCCTGCCATCGGCTATGATCTTCCTCCTCTTCAAAGAGGGCTCTGGCTAAGAAAACCAACTGCTATCGACCTATTTCCAGTTTATCACGCCTATCCAAGGTTCTGGAGAAGTTGGTTTTTAAACAGCTAAGCCACTTCCTTCAGTCAAACCAGATCTCGTCAGACCTGCAATCGGGTTTCTGAGCTAGACATGGGTGTGTGGCAGCCACTATGAAGGTTCTGGATGATATTATTGCAGCATTAGACAACAAGCAGATCTACACAGCTTTATTTATTGACCTTGCTAAGGCCTTCAACTCTGTTGATCACTGGATCCTCCTTCGTACGCTCTCTAGCATTGGTCTGTCCTCTATCTGCTGTGACTGGTTTGCCAGCTACCTGACTGACCGTGTCCAGCAGGTGAAGACAGATCCACTTACCATCTCCAAAGGTGTACCTCAGGGCTCCATCGTGGGCCCAACTTTATTTTCCATCTACATGAACGATGTTGCAAAAGCTGCTGGTGGTTCCCGGATCCATTTGTATGTTGACGATACCATCTTATACTCAGCTGGCCATTCACTCCACTCTGCAGCATCCACTCTTCAGCTCAGCTTCACTTCTGTTGAGCAGTGCTTTCACAACCTCCACCTCCACCTTCACATCAGTAAAACCAAATGCACCATCTTTGACAGGAGGAATGTTGCATCCAGCCCCCCCACGATCAGCTGTACAGATGGCTCGCCTGTGAAGTACGTCAATTCCTTTAATGTCTAGGCTTCTGGCTCGATTCATCTCTTTCTTTCACCCCACACATTAACAGTCTTCAGACTAAACTCAAAACCAGACTAGCCTTCCTCTTCCACAACAAAGCCTCCTTTACTCATGCTGCTAAACATATCCTCGTCACGATGACAATATTCCCGATTCTGGATTATGGCAACATTATTTACAAAATGGCCCCAAACACCGTGTTCAAAAAACTGGACACTCTATATCACTCAGCCATTCGCTTTGCCACTAATACACCGTTCCACACTCCCCACTGCGACCTCTATAAATTGGTGAGGTGGCCCTCCCTTCATACTCGGCGGCTTCACCAATGGTTTCATTTCATTTACAAATCATCTCCCTATCTGTCCTTTCTTCTTCAAGTCGGCCATAATTCTTATCATACTAGGTCTAGTGAATACATCAAACTCATCATCCCCAATATCTCTACTATTTTTTGTACATAACTCCTTTCGCTTTGCAGCAGCTAACGACTGGAACACCTTACAAAACACTCTCAAACTTGCAACGCTGACTCCACTCACCCCCTTCAAGTTTAAAATCCAACAGATTGTAGTTGCTCCTGCTGATCACACCAGATTTTATTTCTATACTATATATACATTTACATATACATACACACTTTCTTAGACCTCATGCACACCATTTGCCACTCACATGCATATGCCCCCATGCTTGTTTAATTTTGTTCTATGTGATGTTTATGTGTCTATTTGTGTCTGTAATTTACATGTGTACTTGTTCCTGCTGGCACCGCTTGGCCAGGTCATGTTTGCAAATGAGAACTGGTTCTCAAACATTTTTACCTGGTAAAATAGAGGTCAAATAAAAAATAAAAATAGCTGCGAGATGACGGTGCTAACCACTAAGCCACCTTGCAGCCCCGCAACTAATTTTCATGCAGCTAATCTGTTCATTTACTTTCTCAATAAATCAAATTGTTTGATTTGTTTTTTGGTCAGACTAGAGCAAAAATAATTAATGCATTCATCAGTTTGCTGATCAGCAGAAAAATATTGATGAAGTGTAGAAGACTGAACATTACATTGTTGAGTGAAGTGGTGCCACATCAGCAGTAATGTGCATGATGTGTTGTGATAAAAAGGCAAATATTCCTGTTGAAGCTCTCAACTTGCAGGTTTTACAACAAAGGTTTAGTCTCATTGTTCCAGTGATGGGCACAGACCATCGAACCATTCGTTGAAGCTTCTGGTGTCCACGTCAACGCTGCAGAGAAGCCGGTTTGTTCACGAAAACAGTCTTTTTCTGTCAGATCAGAACAAGGGTAGGCTCGGACTTTCCTCAGAAGACAGAGGTTAAAGAGCCTGTATAATTAAACATTCACCTGCTTTATCTTCTATGTCCCACCCACCTCAGGGTTAGTTTGACTGACACCCAGCCTCCCATCATGTACATCAGTTTTTACATTAATGAAATAAATATAAATGTGACAACTCGAGCTGCATCTAAGCTAATTGCATCTGCACTACTACACCTGTAATAAACACCAGGATGAGTGCTGTATTTATCAGTTTATTCTACCACTTTCACTCCAGAACTACAAATCCCTTCAAGCTTCAGCAGCGCTCTTGGGCCAAAGGCGCGCGGTAAATGTAGTCCTTTAACAACAGCGACCGACTCGTTCTCCTGAGAGAAGACCCTCCTCCTCCTGACCACACAGCCGCCACAGAGAGCCTATAAACCGCGGGCAGGACGTGAGGCGACACGCAGCTCCATTCACAAAGTTAGAGACGTCGACGGGACACAGACATGGAAAAAGATGGGAGACCCAGCTGGGACAGCCCCACGCAGTTCGTGCTGGCGTGCGTGTCTTATGCGGTGGGACTTGGGAACGTATGGCGATTTCCTTACCTCTGTCAAATGCACGGTGGAGGTAAGTCACTGAATCCAAAATGTGAAATACCTGATAAAAACAAAAAACAAAAAAAACAGCAAAAAAAAAAAAAAAAAAAAAAAAAAGTGCCTTAACAGTGTGTGATTCACAATTGTGAGCAATAATTGTTACAGANTCAAACTTTCACTTAAATATTAAATAGAGGCTCTCTGGTTATGTTCACTTTAAACAGCAGCTTATCAATTCTAACTTACTTTTTTTTAATTTGCTTTTTTAAATAATTATTTTAATGTTATCCTATCAGTGCTAATAATGCACATTAATGTAAATCTACTTGTATATACTGATTAAGTGTGTATTTACTAAGAGCTGTGCTGATAGGGCTTCATTGACTCATTGCCTGTAACGTGAGTCATGCAGGTGAAATAAACTATTGTTCAACAATCTGTTGTCTAACAGATGAAAACAGCAATAAAGTAATTACAGTCATAAACCAGGTAGAAAGGGGAAACAACTACGTGATTTAATCAGCAGGGATTTAGAACATTATGCATTTACTTTTTTTTTACTGCTATTAAAGCGCTATCGTTAAGTGATGAGGAATTAACTTTTAAAAAGAAAAAGACAAAAGAAAAGAGTGCGAAAATGAAGATAAAATGTTTTTTGTTTGCGTTTTTAAAAAAACATAAAAGTAAAATACATATTTTACAAATAGCAGTTCATAAGTTCTTGTTTTAGTTTCTTTGGCAGTAAATGTAACGTCATACTGAAGGCTCTAGTTTATTATCTGTAACTGGCATAACTTAATACAACTAAAATCTTTCAGGAATCCCCTTTGATTTGAGTAAAGAATCTGAGTGTTGAAAAACCACGTGTAACAGTACAGCAGTGTAGTACAGTGTGTAATGGAGTGAGCAATAGAAAAACACCATGTAGTCGCCACAACACAACTGTTTATTAGGGCTCTGTGTCATAAGTGTAGAATCGACAATTTAAATCATGAGCGATGGTGGACATTTGAAAAATAGATGAACTGTGAATTCTGTGGCCGAAGAAGCAAAAGAATTTTCAGTTAAGCGTGATAATCATAGGTCGTCCGTCCCAGGGAGGGTAGCGTTAATTCATTATTGAATTTCCCTTCTGGGATAAATAAAGTATTTTTCATTTCATTTCATTTCATTATAAAAAGACAAAAAGCTACAATATTGCATTGTTATGTAATGTTTTTAAATGTAGTCAAGTACGTCCACGCTTTCAGTAAAATTTTCTTTGCGAGGAGGTTTATAAAAACTGTATTGTACAATTATGATATTATTGTTTGCATGCCCTTCCAGCTACGTCTTTTAAAATGTGGTTTGGAGTTAGATAGTTCTCCTCTTTATAGTTACAGTACAGTTTTACCCAGAAGGATCGCACATGTACTGGATGTAAACACAGCGAGAGCTTATATGGCGCAGATGTAGTCTGCTTGTTGATCACTAATACATTTGTTACTACGTGTAAAGATTCACTGCAACTGAGAATGAATTTTTGTTTTACTGTTTTTACCAATTCTTCCTGCAAAGATAAAACAGTAGTATTACAGTATAGGTAGGAAAAACCACAGGGTCAGAAACTGTCAAGAAACATGTCCTGAAAGCATCCAGAGTAGAACAATGCAGTCGGAAGAGGGAACCGTTATGCCTTTATTGGTCCTGTACGGATCACTGAATAATGAGCAAAAATCTACTGTAATTGCTCTCCTGGTGCGAAACTTCAAAGCGGTAAACCAGTGGAGATGTGCGCTAAAGGTTAGATGGGAGTCAAATGTGATTTTGGTTCACTTAACTCCAAAAATGTAGTTGAACCCTTTTGTGAACAGACGTTGTAAGTAACCAGTAATATTCAGCAGTTCTGATGGCTCCCATGAGGCTTTGTCAGTGTGCCACCGGCCCATAATCTTGCAAAAGTTTTCACATTTTAAGAAGGAATTAAAAAATATATGAGATGTGGAAAAATACACAGATTAAATAAAGAGCAGAGAGACAAACCATTCTTTACCCTGTAAAAGTTGGATGCAGGGGTTTTGTAAGTGAAGTAGTAGTTCGGCTGCTCCATTATGCTGCATGATAGGGTGGAAACACAACAGCCATTACTGATCAAATTTTAAGTCTAATCAGTGTCAGCTTTGTTATTTCTTTACTTGTTATCTTTTCACACGAATGCCACCAGTATTGTCTTTGTGTCATATGATGCAATAAGAAAAAAAACACGTAATGACACATTTATTGCTCTGTGTTCTCGTTTTAAAAAATGAACGACGAGACGAGCAAAGAAGGTCTGTCTTGTAATTTGTTTATTTGTGTATTTATCTTCTATGTTTTTCTGCATTGGTTAAGTACAACCATCTTTCCCGTTTCAGGGGGCTTCTTGATCCCATATCTCATCATGCTGTGTCTAGAGGGCGTGCCCTTGTTCTACATGGAGCTCGCCATTGGTCAGAAGATGCGTTTAGGTAGCATTGGTGCGTGGTCGGCAATCAGTCCTTATTTGGGAGGAGTGGGTAAGTAATAACTTAACTGGTTGTACTGACATTACTGTACAGCTGCATAATTAGACTCTTCGCTGCATTCAGGTGAACAGTAATTAAGGAGCACGTGTACCTTTCTGTTGGCAAGCATGTTGGATTTTATGACGTTGAAGGATAGTGTGTGTTCTCTGTGGCTACCCAGTCAGCATGTGGTGGAAACATATGACAACGTATGTGCCAGTACTTTGTCTGACTGTATAGGTATACACCTGCTACTTCCTACTGCACATTTCTAGCAGATTTCTCCTCCCCTTCACTACCTGTATTGTCAAAGTACGTTCGCTACAAGAAATAACAGCAACAATCTCCAAGTAGGCAACCTGACATGCTAAATGCCAATAAAAATCTGGACTGTGCAATAAGGCAGGCCTCTTGTTTTTCCGATGTCTTTAATGACTGTGCTAACCTCCCTGCATGAAAACGGTCCGCCTGAAGGATTCAACCCGTTCCTGTTTTGCAGAGGCCCCAATGCTGCATCCTGGACTTAGCACTGCCCAAGACAGTTGTGATTAGTTCAGAGAAATACAGACGCAACAGAATGTTTTTCCTTCTGTAGCAGAATGATAGTGAAGTACAGTCGGACCTTTATTCGGTGCTGAAACAGCATTGTTGAGATCGGTCTGGCTGGTTGAGACTATGCAGTCCAGTCAGTGGGGGGACGTGGTTTCTGCCTGAACACAATTTCTGTGGAATACAAGGTTCACTTGAATTTATTTCACTTCATGCAGATAATCACTAACTCATGCTGTTTACATGTGATTATATGTGAGTGATTACTTTTCAACATTGTGGTATGAACCAGATCTCTGACAATACTTTTGGGGGACTGGCTTTAAATCGTGTGTCTTGGCTTCTGCAGCTTAGAGCTTTGATCTATGTAGTTACACTGGATAAACCCAGAGGCACTATGGGTTAGAAGGTGGATGTACAGTATGTAAAATCAGAAACAATTTGTCTTTTGTAAGATTTTTGATTTTTTTTAATGTAATTTTCTCATTTTAGGTCTTGCTAGTGTTGTGACATCCCTGTATCTGTGTCTCTATTACAACATCCTCAATGCATGGAGTTTCTGGTACCTCTTTCATTCATTTCAAGTGAGCTGCTAATTAACAAACTCTGTTATTTTTTCAGTAGCAGAAACTGCTACTGTATATACTCAATACTGGATCTCGTTTGAACAATAAGGTAACACGCCTATACTGCTCTGTGTTTGTTCCCATCCTAGCCGGTCCTTCCCTGGGCAGAGTGCCCCTTAAATTCCAACCTCACAGCACCTATAGAAGAATGTGAAAAGGCTACACCCACCCAGTACTTCTTCTACAGGGAAACACTGAACATCTCTCCCTCTATTGAAGAGAATGGAGGCATTCATACAGGCCAGGCGTTGTGCTTCCTGCTTACTTGGGTGCTTACATACCTGTGCATTGTCCGAGGAGTACAGTCAACTGGAAAGGTAAGAAGTCCCCTAGTATTTCAGATATTCGGCGCTTACACACTTGCAGGTGTCTGTCATTGTACATGGATGGGTCTCGTCTGGCAGTTTCAATGCTTAAAAGATACCTTATAAAACAAGGTCTTATATACATAACAATATGTAAAATATTTGTTATTATTTAGTTATTTTGATCCTTTTAACATTCTGTGTATAAAATAAACCAAACTCACACGTTCTCATTTGGCAATAAAATGGCAGCCAAACCATTGTCCTGATGATAAGTGGTTTCTGTTCTGGCTCTTCCATATTTTTCAATAAAATTTTGTTTAGTGTAATGCCGCTTTAGTAAATGCATGATATGGTTTGTTCATTTTGTTATTATCAGTATAGCAAACAGCAGTCAAGCTGCCACAACAATAACAGAGATTTAGGAGTATACATGGACTCACAAGATCTAATATTTTGCAGATTTTGTAGACCAGTTGACCCAATTGACTCAACTTTATTGTGAATCAAAAGCTGTGTAGTGTGCAGGTATTTTTGTTTTAGCCAGACTAGAGGCATGATAGTGGGGATGTGATGATGTTGTCAGCATCCCACCCCTCCTCACAATATTATTTCTACATTTCTCTGACTTTAACTTCTGTAGGTGGTGTACTTCACAGCCACATTTCCATATGTGGTCCTATTTATCTACCTGATCCGGGGTTTCACTCTTCATGGTGCCGTCAATGGTGTCAAATACATGTTCACACCAAAGGTAAGGTTGCACTGGAGCATTGGCAGTACTCATGTAGACAAGGACTTGTTTAGGTTCTTAGACTGCTTGCAGTGTTGGTCCAATGGGGTCTGTTGACGTTGCTATGTGCATTTGTCTGCTTTTAGATGGAGGAGCTTGCCAACCCCAACGCGTGGATCAATGCAGCCACTCAGATATTCTTCTCTCTGGGTTTGGGTTTTGGGTCACTGATAGCTTTTGCCAGTTATAACCAGTACAACAACAACTTTCAGCGCCAGGCCATCACTGTCTCTCTTATCAATAGTGGAACCTCCGTCTTTGCAAGCATTGTCACTTTTGCCATCTATGGGTTCAAGGCCACCGTCAACTATGAGAGCTGCTTGGAGAGGTGCGTGTTTTTTGTGATCATGTGTGTTACGTGTGGCACGCTTACTCCCACCTGCATGCCTGTCTGCATGTTTGTGGCTTTAAATGGTGTGTTTCATGTGGATTGGCTTCGACCAAAATGGTTGCACTTTGGAGCGATAAACATCATTTATACATCCAAGTTAAAAAAGGGTTTAGGTTGGGTACTGATATGATATTAAACTGTAGTTATAAATAGTTAAATGTCATGGTTAAATATTTTCAGAGAATGTCATAGTTAAGGTGTTCTGTTTCCTCTAGTAATGGTCTTTTTTTTGTTTATTTTCCAGGACACGGATACTGCTGTTGAATACTTTTGAGCTAGCGGAGGACCGCATCACTATAGATAGCGTCTTTGAGTGGGTTGAGAAGCTGAATGCAACATACCCACAGCAATTTAGTGAAATTGCTGACCAACTGGAAAACTGTAACCTGGAGAATGAACTGGACACCGTATGTTCCTCATCATTTTATCCCTCTTACACACATAAAGCGTTAATGTACTTTCAGCTACTGACAGAATGTAAATACAGTTGTTTGAAACAGGCTGTGAAAGGAAAACGTTCAAAATATAGAAATATTAACAATACATTAAAGATGCATTAAAAAATGCCTGATATATGGATAAACCCGCACTTGCAATGTAAACTAAGTTTTAAGTACCTAGATAAACTAGATAGAATGGAAACTCAAGTCAGTATTTATATCATTTTGTAATGATCTGTAGGAAAAAAGGAACATATAGAGGTGAGGGAGAGGCTTTTTTTACCTGTTTAGTCTGGAATGTATGCCCCAGTTCTTTTTTAAGGCAGGAGTTCTTCTTAGCCCATAAAAATGACACCGTTGATTTACAGTTTTATTGATTCTTGTACAATAATTGAAAGTTTCTCTAAAGTGTACTCTTACACTTTTGGTGCTTCAGTTGGCATGGGCAGGAACACGGGGAGAGAAGTGACCTATAACATTGAGCAAAAGATCCAACTGACTCAGAAACACTACACTTTGTGGTCATTGCCTTAAACCCACAGGCCACCAGAGCACTCCCTGCAGTTAGCATTAATAAAACTAGAGGTGAGAGTAATTAGTCAAATTACTAGTTAAAAATGATTGATGATAATTAATTAGTCAGAGTAATTTAAATACAAGACACTGTTCAGCAGCAAGAAGCTCATTAAGAATACTTACCCAGCCAGCATGTGACTGTAATGCTGTTTTTCTTAACACACTCACAGTCTGAATTCTGAATATGATTCATTCAATGAATGATAAGTCTTCTTGTAGATACAGAACAAATGTGTTTCGCTGTACCATAACAACAGTATAACAAGCATTGCTTCCTAAAGCTGAGTCTCCCCCTCTGACCTTTGCTTTAAAGCTAAAGATAACAGACAGTGGCTCTAAAGTTTATCAATGTTGATTTTCTTTTATGACTGCCATACGCTCAGAACTTACACTTTAGCTGTTAAACGTCCTCTGATTCATAAAGACTGCGCCTCCACATAATCTTTATGAGTCAGAGTACAAGCACCTGCTGATCTCCTCACTGTTTTGATCTGGTTGCTTCTCTTGCATGATCGTTTTAACTCAAATTTATTTCCGTATGTTTATCACATAACTATTTATACTGAAAACATTTTGTGGGTCAATGTCAATTACAAATGTAGAGATCTTGTTTTGTCATTTAGGCATGAGTATGACTCACTAAAGCCTACCTTTAGTCATTTTGTATACACATGTTGAAGATGGCGTGCATGTGGCGGACAGCTGCAACAACTTTGCATTGTCCATGTTAAGACTCAGTTTTTAAGTTCACAGTAGCATTCGTTTATTTTCCTACAATGATGGACAAGTATGGACTTTCTTCAGTGTTTCTGGTCCGTACATTTGTGTGTGGACTTTTTGTGAGTGCATCAGGAGACACAGTAGTTGCTCCATTGTTGTAGCATTGGTTAAATGCTGGAATAGGGGTTGGCACAAGGGTGCACAGGACTGAGTCACAGGGCAGAGACACCTGAAATGCATTTATCATTATGCCCTCCCCATCTCCACCCGGGTCCGTCAGTCTTTCTTCCCCCACCTGTCCATGTCAGTAGCATAGGTGAGAAGGCTGCTGGTTTGGAGGGTATGAAATTTGTCAGATGGTTCAAAAAGTCTGAGTCTTAAGGATGTACAGATTCTGTGAAAGACATCCTGTATTGCACCAGTTGCAAAGACTGCACCCACTGGAGAGTCTGATTAACATCAAAAGTTGGGAGGACACGCTGTTATTAAGGCTATCGTAGTTGAATTGCTGGAAAGAAACCACGACTGAGGGAGACCACAAACTAGAAATGCTTGTACCAACAAATACAAAGCATGGACATCAGACCAGAGAGAATCTTAACTTTGGTCAAATGATTGAAATCTGAGATTTTTTGTTCCAGCTGCTGTGTCTTTGTGCGACTCAAAGGAGATGAATATAGGTACAAGCATGTGTAGTTTCCTAACAGAAGCATAGAGAATTAATTGTGCTTTCTTGGTTGCACAGTTGTTTTGTGTAGAATTTAAGGCAACACTTACCCACAACAGTTTTCAGTGACACTCCACTCCACATGGTCCCAAGCTGCTATCAAAGCAGATGGAGGCTACTTTAAATCTAACATACAAAACATACTCTCTTTTTTTTAACCACATAATGTCATATATGTTATTTCACAGATTATTTTGGTATTGTTTAAGTGATGTGTGCTTACTTTCTCTCAAGACCTGACCACTGATACTTTGTTGAACAAAGGGCCATCTGGACGCAGTAAATCGTTGTTTGTTAAGAGCTCAAGTCAAACTTGGTCAAAGCCCAATTCAGCTTCCACTCCGGCCTTAAATCCTCTCTTTCATCTCTTTCAGGCTGTAGAGGGGACGGGTCTGGCATTCATAGTGTACAGTGAAGCCATTAAGAACATGCCAGTGTCTCAGCTGTGGTCAGTGTTGTACTTCGTCATGCTCCTGCTGTTAGGAGTTGGCAGCATGTTGGGTAACATCACCGCCATCATCACCCCACTACGAGACTTCAAGGTTGTGTCCCGCATGAGCAACGAGGTATTTAATGGTAAGATCCAGCTTGAGGTTCCTAGTAAATGGTTTCATTGAGGTGAATAGTAAATGCTCACCACCCTTGTGGTAAAATATTCAGTAAACTACTGCCATACTAGTGTTAGTTAGGATTACAAACTAAATCGGATAAAGTATGCTGTTTACACATTTAATAAGTAACTCCAGTGAAAAGTAGCATCAAATCTTTCCACAGGTGGCAAACCTTTTCTGCTGAGTGCACCAGTTTCATCATAATAAAATACTTGCTAAGTAAGACAGTAATTTTCTCAAAATAGTGCATAAATAACCTAAATAATGGTTTTTAAAAGAAAAAAAAAAAGAGGAAAGGAATTAAGAAACAAGATTACACTAAGAAATTATGTTGTACAGAAAACCAATTGTGTTTGTGTGCATTGAAATAAATTGGCCAGTGTAAATGTTTTTGGTATCAGAAGGTACAAATGCTTCTGATTTTAAAATGCTACATTTTAAAAGTGACTACACGCCTTGTTATATCCACATCTTGTTCGTACATGATCAGTCCTGTGCACAGAAAATACAGACAGCAATATATATATTTATATATATATCCCTGCAGATTTTCATATCTCCACAAGACCTATAATAAATGTTATTTTGTGTGACAAAGACACATGCCTTAAAAGTTATTGGAGTCATTACAAAACCAGGACTGCCATGTCTGCTGCTTACTGCAGCATAGTGATGTACTATGCAGCGAATGCTAAAACTCACATTTTTAAGTAACGGCTATCAGTGACTGAGGATTGACTTTTTCTTGCAGGTTTAGTCTGTGTGTTCTGTCTGCTGCTGGGCCTGGGCTTTACCACCACATCAGGGAATTATTGGTTTACCATGTTCAATGACTATGGAGCCACTTTCTCCCTGCTGTTCATCGTCCTCATCGAGGTCATAACTGTCAGTTACATCTATGGAATTAAAAGGTTTGTGTAGTTGTATGTGGTAGTTCCCACATTTGTTGGTTTTAAGCTCTGCTTTTGGCTCAACTAATCAGTAGTGCCACATATGTAATAAAATCATAAGGAATGCTGTCAAGCTATAGAGTGTAGTATTTGATTTAAATGATATTTATCTACTCATTTTAGGTTTGAAAAAGACATAGAAGACATGCTCGGTCATCGCCCCAACTGGTACTGGAAGATCATGTGGACAGTAGTCAGTCCCCTCCTCCTCATCATCATCTTCATCTTCTACATTGTCACCTACATCCAGGGAGGGACGCCCACCTACCAAGCATGGGACAAAGAACAGGTACGTTTGGTTTCTTTTGTCACACTTAATATCATGTGCTTTTCAGTTTCCAAGCTGGTGTAAACACGTACATGTGCCGTGGCTAACCTGGGTCAGAACGAGTCAGATCTGATCATACCAGATCAGGAGGTGCCACCTGTCTGGCCCTCAGTGTGAGACACCTACTTCAGGCTTCTGTGTCACGTTGTTCCTCCGCCCAGACAAATGCCATTCCACATAAAAGGAAGCTATGAAGCCGTTATCAGACCAATTATAAGCTCATTTTCATACTGGGTGCACTGAAAATTATACTGTGACATAGTTAAAAATAAAAATGTACCGTAAAATGATCCAGGACAAAGCATCTGTTTATGAACGCAGTGCAGAAATGACTGAGACCGTCAGTCCTGTAAATCTACTACCTGACGCGATATGACGGTCATAAAACATCATTTAAAGGTCAATGCCCTCAGGCCACTACAAGGGCACCAAAATGTAAATAAAACATCCTCCATGTGACTATTGGTTTTAACGATTTCCCAAAACAAATCTAAGTAGTAGTACACTGTTTATTCTGGCATTTCCAAATAGTATGGCATGATTAGAAGTTGTTTTAATCATTTTATAGCCGATTTACAGCAAACCAGAATCACATTACATCTAGCAATAATTAGCTACAGCTTGTATAATCTACTGCTGGTCGATCATTTAAAGCAGAAAGCAGCAAGCAGCAGATTCTCATGCTGCCTGCATGTTGTAAACACAGGTGTGATAGAAAAGATTTGTTAGGGTTGTAGCTTAACTATTCAGCATATATAGGTAACAGGGAACTGCATCCACACTGAAAACAACCCTAGTAATGGGACAAATGTATTTTCTAAAACTCAAACACAAGTCTCAGGTGTGACAGTTACATAAAGCATAAAACATAAAGCAGTGGCAGGGGCACAACACAGTTACACAACGCAGTCACACAACGCAGTCACCTCTGGGCTACTTATTTTACTAATTATTTTATTAAGCCTGTAAGTTTCCCAAAGAGCAAGTATATAAAAATAGAAGAACTTTGGAACCACAATGATTCCTCCTAGAGTTGGCTGTTAATAATCAAGCAAGGTCCCATTAACCCTATTCAGGACTTTCATGTTGCCATACGTCGAAGGTCTTTCGGGGTCCGTTGGACCCCAAGAAAGAATATGTACAAAATATTTGTTAGTATTCATTAAAGACTTTTGTACTATGTTAAACAAATTTTCTGATAAATTGAAGTATTTCTGGTTCCAAATGCATGACAATTGACCCTCTTTTTATATTTACAAAAAAAAACAGTTTTGTCAAATATGAGTCAAAATTCAAGTCCACTTGTTGAAAATGAAATATTTTGAACACTAATTAGTTAGAGCTGGACTGGTAATCATATGTTAGTAGCTTGGAGTGTGTGATGGATGTCGACCCACTGTGCTCTTTGGAAGAAACCTTACTTCTCCATAGAGTCAGTTGTAACACGGCTTTGGCATCTGCTGTATGTAAAGTTGTGTCTTTGACAAGAGCAATGTGACGTTGGACACTTTCTCAGACACCAGCACATGTCCTCATCCTGTCAGGAGGTGGAACTGTCGTACTAACACGTTGTCCTTGGGCTCGGATAAGCAACATTCAAGGACAACATTCAGCTTAAAGAATTAGGGTCTATATTAAAATTTTGTTCTGTATTAATGATTGCTGGAGCCGAGGCTGATTATCTGAAGCCAACCTTATATCATGAAACATTGTACCTTGGAGCAGAAGTAGAAAGATAGCTGGAGGCAGAGACAATAGAGAAGACTTAGGTAAGTTTGGTGCCATTCATGTACAAGTACTGCCCACTCTGGAACCACATGGATCAAGGAAGTCACGCTTTGACTATCATTATTTCCTGATTGGTCTCTTGCTGACAGATAGTTTTCATAAATTACACATTTATTGCTGCTTTATGATCCATGTAAACGATTACTCATACTGTAACTCCTCTCTGAAATCAAAGACACTATAATAATAAACTTATAAACTTGTAAATTAAACTTAAAAACCTTGTGAAGTTTCCCGGTGAGGGATCAATAAAGTTTATCCTATCTTATCTTAGGGTTAGCCTGGCCCATCAACCAGATGATTAAGACTGGGAATCACTTTCTTTGTTTATATGCGAAATGTTACTCATGGAGTTATAAAATGATTACAAAGAAGGATGAATTATGGGCTTTTTTAATGATTAGTTATTTCATCTGATGAATATTACCATTACTATTGTTTATTAATCGGCCCCTGAGCAAAGCACGTGTCTCTGCTGTGGATGAAACTCGTGTAATTCGTGCTGCTGTGTGATGCCTAAACATGTTTAATATACTGCACAGAGGAAATCAAACATTGTACAAGATGTAGTGGGAAATTCTTCAAACAGTACTTCAGTACGGCCATTTCTAGGTGTCATGCTTGTATTGATGATTTTATTGAGTAAAATACAACTTGCATTTTGAGGCATATATTTCATTCTGCTGTAGATGAAAAGAAAACCAATTTTAAAAAATTAAACATGGATGAAAGTAATTGGGCTCCATCTATGAGGGATCTGAGCAACAACATTGTTGTGTAGCATCAGCTACACACACGCAATCGTTTGATGTTCTGCTAAAATGAGTGACTAATTAGCAAAGAGGTGGCAACAGGTGTTAACTGTGCGTCTTGTTCCCTGCAGGGTAAATCAGTGGTGACGAACTATCCTGTCTTTGGTCAAGTGTTCATCGGCCTGCTGCTGGTGTCCTCGGTCAGCTGTGTTCCCCTCACAGCTCTGTACGTCTTCTGCAGAAAGAGGAAACAAGGAAAACATCACAAGCAGGAGAATTCTCTGAATGCAGTATCGTTTTAGTGAGCAGACTGTGACAGGGACGATATCTGTCCTCCAGCAAGAGACCATCATTCATCACCTCTTGCAAGGAGGGACAGTGGCAAATAATAAACAGTGTTTCTAATTTCATCAAATTTTACACCAGCAAGAGCATTTGAAGCTGTTCTGCCCAGAAGAGAATGTATTTATATCTTCCGTCTTCTTTCACTGTTGTGAACGGTGCAGTCTTGATACAGAAGCACAATTGGAGACATGGGAAGATCAAATCCAGATGAAAATTTGTATTGCTTATAAAAAATCTATTTTTGTATCATTTCTCTCAGGATTAAAGTCAGACTTCTGAGCCAGATTCAAATCAATCCTCGATACACTCAAAGAGCTTTAAGTTCATCTCAGACCACATTGAGGGAGAATATTTCCTCCCTCAGTTTCACCGAATAGTTTCCACAGTTTAACGATGTAAAATGTTTTTAGTCATGTTATTAGTGTGCAGATGTAGTTTGTGTACGTGTCAGACATTTAATCATATATGGTGGCAATTCACATGACTTTAGTTTACTGAATGGTAGTAATGTAACATGATGAATATATGTAGCGGTGCAATTCACTCGATGAATCATGAGATATAGTGTTTGAATATTTAACCTGTCGTATCTTATATGCTGCACATGTTTAAGTAGGCTGTTTCAAGTATGAATTCCTCTCTGTGATGGGCTGAACCAATTCAGGCTCAAGTCTAGTCACCTTTATTTGTAGAAATACAAAATCCCACAGTGGGGTTATAGTTTAGCTCTATGATTATAGAAGGTCTAATGTTTGACACTAGTTCTGGCTGCTTTTCTTGCTTTCTAAAATTGCGCGTCAGTGTTTAGAATTGTAAAACATGAGTGAAGGAGAAGTTGGACAAACGTTTTTAGCTTTAGTCCTGGAAATTGCTGACGAAACACAGATGACATAACATGAGCTGATTTTGATCACTTGTTTAACGAAAATGACATGTTGGACTTTGATAAGGGTGTTTCTTATTTAACCGTGTGGTCATCCAGGAATATCTTGTGTTAAGGTTCATGGTAAGCAGATTTATTTGTGTGATGTCAGTAAGAAGGTGTACAAATGATGTATTTCTCCGATGTATTAAGTATTTTCTGATAACAAGTGTCGTATCTGTTTTAAAAGGGCTGGCATCTGCTATCACACCATTGTTTGCTCCGTACGTCCACAAATATGTAAAATGTGTAAATATTGTAGATATGTGTCATACAGTGGTCTAGTAATCAGAATACTCACAAAATATGATTTTCTTTTTCTTTGTTGTGCCATGAGCTAAATAAGATGTTAGTAATTACATTAGTGAATGAATTGCCATTAAAAAGAGCTTAATTGCAATTGTCATCGACGTGTCTCATCTCATGACTCAGCACTTTGTTATCTTTCAGATTTATGGGGACCAGCTTTTTATTAAATAAGAGTGATGTTATTTTTCGTAATATTAATTAATAATTGATTAATAATAAATGTGTGCATGTGTTTGTGTGTGTGTGGTCGACAAAATTCTGTATCTTTCAAAAAGGTAGTGCTGACTCATCTCATGAGTCAGCACTACCTTTATTATCATTCAGAATTATGGGGACCAGCTATTTATTGAATACATATGATGTGATATAATCATAATTGTGTGTGTGTTGCCCATCTCCTATAACTCATTTTTTTTATGATGGAACCACTGAAACATGTGCAATGTTTGTCACACACACAAAAAAACAATCCTGCATTTTGGCTCTTTCACAGCTTTGTTATAGAACTAAAAAGAAAAGGTTGCATGTTCTGGTGATGAATACAAAAAGAAAAATGGTTGACCATATCAGGTAGGAATGAAAAAAAAAATAAAAAATACGTACAGTAAGTATCATCATCCCAGTTAGGTGTGTATTTTATATTTGCTAAAAGGAATTCAGCTGTCATATATAACATTCAGATTCAGCTGACGTCAGCACTGACGGTGTGTTTTGTAAAGAAATTATTCTGCTGCTATGCATTATAAATACATCCAAATCCACAAGTGCAGGCGAGATTAACGCTCGCAGATGTAAAGAAGCTGCGAACGCCACTCCAACTCAGTGACTTTGCTCTGCTCTGCTCTCTGGTGAAAGTTTTTCTTTTTGGCAGTAATGTGGGCAGAACCAGTCACCATTTGTACAGCTAGTTACAGAAACGCCACGGGGACAAATCACAGACAATCAATCACAAGAGCACCACCCTAAACTTTTATATAAGTTGGCTGGTTTCCTGATGGTTTTACTATGCCTATAAAAAAAGGAAAATTCCACATCTAACCATGTAGTCGTGTTTAACAGTCACATGGTTATATCACTGATAATATGACTAACATACTGTCATTGTTATCGAAATGAAGCAGTGGCGGCCAAATCATCCATCTTTAGCTCATACAGTCTGTTTTAATGAAGTTAGCACATGCTCTGTTGGAAACAGGCAGTTAGACATGCAACACACCACTGGTTTGCTCCCTTACTAGTTAATATATTTGAATTAGTAGTTAGTCATTGTTTATTACCCTCCTAATAGACAAACAAAGAAGCCACCCACCACTTGACATCTTCAGCAGATGCCACTGGGAAGCATGTATACTATGGAAATATCTGGAAATCAGATCCCACCTGTTGCAATTTCAGCTTGAAACTGTTTTTTCATTTGGGAATGATATAAACAAACAGTAGTTTTAACCATAAAGTGACATCCATAATACATTTATAGAGCACACTGTTGTCTGGAAATATGGAAAAGATAAAAATAATCAAATTTCTTAAAGTTAACAACTGAGCAGCACAATGTGTTTTTTTTTTTTTTTATTATTATTATTACAATTAGCAGCACCAAAACTCTAGATTTCTGCTGACAGCTGCATTTGTCACGGGAAACAAAACGGGCAAGGGAGGCTATTGAGACCTCTGGGTTTGAAAGCCCCAGTCCTGGCTGGGGTAGCGAGGCTTGCTAACACCTCCATCCATTCTCCCATCAGTGCTGTGCAGGAAGACTTGTACTAGATGTCCTCTTGATCAGGACAGGAACGGTCTTAGAAACATCGAGTGTGAAGCTCATCACAGAATTGAAATATATCCACCAACAATTCCTTTAATTCTTTCAGCAACGCCGGTGAAGGTGCTCCCACCCCAAGAAGACGGACAATGCCAAATGCTTCGTTAGCAGTGTGACGGCTACCTTTGTTTTGTCTGTTGGTGAAAGCACTGAGTAACAATATAAACACAGAACCTATCTTCTTATCTGACCTTGAAAACAGATAAAAATCTCATATCTACTGTCCTTAGAAAAGGGTGATATTTGGCCAACTGTGAACAGAAGTTATTCAGCTGGTGACAAAATCTTGGCTATTGAGCTAATCCACACCCTCGTCAGGTGACGCTATCAGACAATGTGACCAGTATACAGACCTTTGACCAGTGACTATAAAAGTCTACCTTAAAAATAACAGCTTTATGTAAATGGCACAGTGTCGACAGAAGCACAACAACGGGCTGCTGGCATGTTAGTGAGGACTGTACCGAGGCACTGGAGTGTCCACAAACTTCTGTGTTCTAAGTAATCATTTCCAACAGCGTCTACCATGTGATGCTCTGGATAGACACGTGTATAGATGTGATATTTGATTACGTTCAAATAACGTTGCCAAGGGTGAGATATCGTTCCATGAACCAGTATAAAGTATTCAGGTAGGAAAACAATAGTTGTAGGTTGTTTTTTTGTTCTTGTTGTTGTTGCTTTTTAATACCTGCATGCAACCAAACTGCTATCAGAGTCAATCTTCACCATCCAGCCTGCTAATATATGCATTAATCAACCACCTGACCCTGACTTGCAACCTCCATCGCAGGACGCCTCAACCATAACTTTTTACAACAGAACAATTAAATGAGTTAATGAAGCTTGAAATTTTACACAATCAGACCTCGTAAATTTTAGGCACACTGGTCCACCCAGTAGAACGTTTAGTTTGCACCTGCATCCTTGAAATATTAAAAGCTTACACGTATTTTAAGCGTGCTACACTTAAAAGCAACCTATTAAGAGCACTTCAAATAGTCATCCACTCAAATGGAGCATATGTTTAAAGCATTCAAAGCACACGATTAAGAAACACCTAAATGAAACACTTCTATTTTTAGACTTACACTACATAAGAATCAACTAAATATCAACTTAAGAATCCGTGCTATTTAGTGTCCGTATTTAAAGCACACTGAAGTACCATTAAGGGAGCAATGTACTTTTAATTAGTACATTTTCAACATCTTTTTGTTGTTCTTTTATAAAGCGTATAAAACAGTAATGTGATTTAAATGATATTAAAGTGCATTTTTAGAAAATTAAAATATACATTTACCTTTGCTTTATGGGAGTGTAATGAGGGCACATTGGTGGACTGTACTTTATCATTTGAAGTCACGGGTTTCACTCCTCTTCAGTATGACCTCTGTTAACCCATGAATCTAAAGCTGTTATGTAACTGATGGAGTGCTTATCTTGCTGCACTACATTTTTCGTGCAAAAAACTCTGTAATGTTACTTTTAGTGATAGAGAAATGAACAGGAGAGATGATTGCTGTTGCAATGCAGCAATATTTTTTTGTTAGTTTTGTTCTGTTTTGTTTTGATTTTGGCGCTTCATTAAGCGTTGGAATTGACATTTGGTGGTAGCTGGAGTTACAGTAACAGAGGTCAAAGAGATATACATTCATTTTAATGATGATTCATAATATGTACAGAAAAAGAGAAAGCTCACAGATAGGAAACCACTAAAATTTATGACTCAAATGTTTCCACACAAATAAACTGATACTATTGTGACAGTGATAGTAGAAACTGTAGTGAAACGCTCAAAGGTGGTATTTATGACAGGACAGATATTGCAGCGTCACTTAAGTATTTCCTAATATGAGGAACACAAGAGTGAAATTAGTCTATAGTGGAATTATTTCTTTATGTGTCTCTTCAGCTCTCCAAGATATTGAGCTTGTAATTTACAATCATTTCCAATTCAACTGTTTGTACACTGACAAAAAGTCCAGCTTCTTCCCTCCAGTGACTCATTTTTACCATTAATGTTGATTCCAGGTTTGCTTTATCAGGTTTGATTAGTTGATTAGATATATTGTGCTAATTATCATGGTATCTATCAGAGCAGCCACAGTAATGAGTAGTACTTTGAACAGCCTTGATCCTGCAGCATTATTGTGTTTCTACATTTATTGCTTTATTGTATGCCTATTGCTTCTGGGCCTGTTTTTACCACTGTCACTGTATTGAATGATTTATTGGCTGCATGTTTTTATGAGCTCTTGCAATTAAATTTTCTTTGTACTTTGTGATAATGTAAACCAACAGCACAGACTGTAAACTGTGTGCATTGAGACCGCCACGCCCTGTATACTGTTTGGGCACAATGGCTGTCTATATGCTATGGTCTGCTTCCTCAGGTCACTGAACTGCTGGAGACTGAGTGCCTGCTTGGTGCGTTTGGGCCCAGCGCTTCTGGCTATAAAAGGTCCAACCTTCAGTTCTCTCTCTCTCTCTCTATAGGCTATAAGCTACGCCACTGATGCCACTGACTCACACACCTTACATAGTTATCATGATTGAAGCTATTATTATTATTATCAGTATTATTTAATATACTTCTGCTGGCGATACCTGTGTTGTTTCCTATTTTTGTTGTAGCCTACATGCCAGGCTATGACAACACTGATTGACCAAATATACATTTAATGAAAAGTGATCATATAAACTTTAATGAATATGAAATGATACATTCTAAACATGTACTTTATGGTGACTACTTAGATAGCTGTTGACAGATTACACCCTCTTCGTAGTTTGCATCTGGTGCTAGTGGGCAAAGGTAAGAAAGTCAAACGCACAGAAAATCTGTGAGCATGGATTAGCAATACATTCCTTCACTTCTAATACATTCACATAGATTTTAACAACCTGGTGCTCAATCTGTTCCCCAAGAAGACTGATTATTCACCAGGAATATTTCTAGATATAAATATAATATGACGAAGCCCTTTAAGTTTAGTCCTGCCTTGTAGAAAATTGCACATCTGTCCACATGTTTACGATCTAATCTCACAATATACCCGAGGACATGGCCAGGTGATCGAGGTCTCCGTGGACTCTTACGGAACACAGCAGGCACCAGAGATGGAGGTGACACAGAAAGCAGAAGCAAGGACGCTGGTCCAGCCGACTCGCCAGACTAAGGAAACAACTACACATACCGCCTCTACCAAGCATCTTTCTCACCAACGCCAGATCCATCACCAACATTATGGACGAATCATCCTCCAGCAGTGAATCCGAGGACAGTTGCCGGCCCTGATGGTGTGACAGGAAGGTGTTACGGCCAAGTCTAGGGGAAACCTGGTCACAACATGCGTGCGATTCCCCACTCTAAAAAAGTAAAAAGAGTAAAAAACACTCTTGTATCAAATCAGAATGTCCTCGTCTACGCTCACAATTCACAATTTCACAGCAAGATTTTTTATTCCATCTACTCACAACCACATGTGCAATTATCCACACAAGCAACAAGCTGGCTCTTTATTGCAATAGGTAGAGGGGAGACGGGAAGATGGATGTTTGCCTCTGTTTAATAAAGGCTGCTAACTTACAGAGGCCCGATCCCCGAGCAGCAGTTCCTTCACATGGACCAGTGAGGGAGTTCCACCTGTTTTGGCATCATTCCTCTTCCAGTCATACATGCAGGTTGAGGGGAGGAAAGAGACATTTACAATATTAGCATAGAATGAGCGTCATAACAAAAGGGAACTGAAAGAAACTACACGTCATGGGGGTTTCTACACTTACTCCCCACAGCATTGGAATACCCGATCCTAATCTGCTGTTCATCCTCCAGCCTGGCTTCCAGACTCCTGCTAGATTCAGATTGTTCCAACCAATCTCCATACCTCCTTCAGCTAAGTTGTGAGCAGCCTCTCTCTCCTGTACCTTGTGAAGCTAATTCCCTGAATCTGTTTTGCAAAATAGCTTTCTGACATTTATGTTTGGTCTGTCCCTGTTTTCTGTTTTGCTTAGTTTTTAGTCTGTGGTTTTACGCCAAATTTTGTTTTATATGGCTTCTGGCCAAATTAGATTAGAGCCTCCAGCAGACCGGGCTGGACTTTGGCCTACTTGCCCTCCTCCCCTGCGCTCCAGTGATCCTGGGCTTAGCTTACTTTATTGTTTTCAGTACCTTTTGGATTGCTATTTAAACCTGTTACACTTGCCACTCTGCCTGCTTCGTGTCTGCTTCTGACCAGCCGTGACAATACCACATCCAGCAAAACAGTATATCTTAACCATCTAGCAGGTGAGAGATGCACTAGTCTGTTTTATGCTGGATCTAGTCTCATCTGAGCAGTAGGCAGCTGGTCTTTCATTAGCAGTTGTAACAGTACTGTCTGCTAATGTAGTAAGACCATTTTCTCATTTTAGTCTGTTTAGAAGGTCATGTCTGGTCAGTTTAAGGTCAGAGTAGATTGACATCTCTGCTTTCTCTGTCCATATCACTGTTGTTGTGCAGTCTGATGCCAAAACTGAAGATGTTCCATCCATCCATTATTTATGCACCACTTAATGCTCACTCGGCAACTCAGGGCGAAAGCAGGAGACACCCTGGACAGGTCACCAGTCTATCACAGGTCTACACTAAGAGACAGACAACCAAGCACACTCACATTCACACCTACGGACAATTTAGAATCACCAATTAACCTCAACATGTTCATGGATTGTGTGGGAGGAAGCCGGAGAATCGGGAGAAAACCCACAGGGAGAACATGCAAACGCAGAAAGATCCCGGGTGTCCTCACTGGGACGCAAACCGGCGACCTTCTTGCTGAGAGGCAACGGTGCTAACCACCGATCCACCTTGCAGCCCCCTGAAGATGTTTGTATAGCTTAAATCCACAACTACTTTATATGACCCAGGTGTCCAGACAGCTTTATCTTTGGCAGCAAGGCCACGTACGATTGCTGCAAATTATGCCTCAATTCCAGCATAATTTGGTATCGATTGTCTGTATTAGGACATCATATGCAAAAATGAATGACCTCTTTCTACATTTCAGTTTATGGAAAAATCTGAATAGCTTCAATTTCTGTACAATGTGAAATCCTCAGTCTATAATATGACATTTCCCTAAAAGATCACTTACACAATGTGATACAAAAAGAGTTCATTTGTGCCGGTTTTCAGCCAAATGTTGCAACAAACTGCAGAGTTAATTCCACGCACAGAGTAGCAATGCAGCCACATGGGCCTAGATGGGGGCACACTGCACAGAAAAACCTTTAGTTACTCACCCAACTGTGCAACTGATAAACCAACAGCAATCCACAAAGGAGACTAGGTGATTGCTTTTGGACTGTTGAAAGAAGCCAGAGAGAATCCACATTGGGTGGGAGAATAAGTTGGTTTCTCTGTGTAGAGTTAATTAATCCTTGGATCGGGCTTATTCAGTCCAATGCAAGCTATAATCACATGGTTAGAGCAGCCCAGCAGCAACACAGCTACATCACTTTTGGGTTGGTATAGGAAGCCAGAACTAGTCAGGTGTTCACGTCCCTAGTAGATGTAAAGATAAATTTTGGCTGAATGATCAGGACAAAACACAGAAAAGACAGCTGAAGTTCAGAGATCACAAACAAAGGCGACACCAATGGCCAGTAGGAACACACAATGGAAGTGGCAGCAAAAAGTCATCTGGCTTCAACAGGTGGAAGTGGTCAAATCACTTCAAGTAGGGATTTGTTCAGATTCTGCTGTAGCTTTTTATAGCTGAAAGTCAGGAGAAACTGTCTGAGGAGCTTAAGAAACTCTCAGCATGAGGATGTATGTCATCTTTGTTGGACAATGGCGTATGTAGGTATCAAAGGAAATGAAACTGCAGGTAAACTGATAGAATGGTTCTAAACATCAAAAATAATGACAACTTACAAATTAATCGTGGGAGATTTGAAGCATAAGAATTTACTCATCACTGAATAATGGTGAAATTTGGGCAGAGATTATCATAAAATTCAAAAGTCTGTTAGAACGAGAAGCAGCAGAATCAAATGTAGGCCAGATTGTCCCATTTTCTCTCTGGTGAAATTAGGACATCCAGACTTCCCTGAAATGCCTCCAGTTACACCAAAACATAGAAATACTGACAAGAACTAGAAAAGGATATCATTTTCTCCCATACAACCAAATATTACCTTCTCTACATTTGCTCACTGTAAAATTCAGAATTCAGTTTGAAATCCCTCTAAAGCTACATACAGAGTGGGTGAGCCTGAACCATCCCTTACTTCAGCTGCTATAAGTCCAATAGAACCTCTCACGATGTACTGAGCACCTGTCCACTTCTTTCTTTCATGCCTCACATTTATATGCCACTAACAGACTTTGTGTCTCCGCTTTCCTGTAGTTTGTGCTTCATCCTTTCTGTCTTCTCTCTCCTTGGACCTTTCTGCAGGTTTCTTAACTCCAGAGCTGCATGTTTTTGATCTGTGGTTGCTGGTCCCACTGACATGATCAGTGTTTTTGAGTCTGGTTCTTTCAGGGGTTTCATACTGTTCAAAGAGAGTTTCCCCTCTCCCCACCCATCAAATGCTCACAAAAGTGATTTGATTATGTTTCTTGCTATTATATATATTATACAATATATTCTTGATCTTGTTTTGTGAATTATCATTATTTTATGGATTGGCTCTCTATTATTAAAACAGAATTTAATTTAATAGAATGCTCCTTTATTTATGATGGAACGGACAGCTTCATTGCACATTTGGCTGAATGCATCAATAACTGGTTACCATTCATCACAACTGGTACTTTGACCTATGATGTGGTGCATTTGACTGTAAATACTTACACATAGATCCACTTATGTAAAGGTCTGAAGGTATGTCTTTTAGTGTAGTATTAGTTCACGTTTCTGTTAATTCTTGTGCTCATGGAAAGGATTTTAGTACATTTTTTTACTACTGGCAATGTCAAAATGTTTTGAGGGCTTACTTGCTGGGATGGGGATCAGATGCTGAGGAAACAAGCTTAAAATGCCAATTCAGATTAGTGTTGGTGAGCAGGAAGAGAGAGACCAGCTGGGTGAGCTGCCACAGATCAAACCTGCAAGATACCAAGTAATTCAACACTGTTCAATAAAATACGGCATCAAAATAATAAAAATAGTTAAAAGAAGTAAAAGAAGTTTTAAAAATGATTTTTTAAATGTTTTTTGCTAGTTAGGAAACGATAAAATGTAACATTAATATAATAATCATTTTATTTTTGGGCTTTTTTAAGGTAGGAGCACAAAGTGCTTTCCAGAGAGGGCATAAAAACAACAATCACAAAGAAAAAAGAAAAACAACAAAATAAAATCCCATGATTAAAAGCTATATATACCATATAGGAGAAAATTACAAATAAGTCATCAAAAACAATTAAGACAAGATGGTTGCACAACACTGGCTATATTATGTAAACAAATCAGAGTACAGTTGTGACTTAATAATCCGACCCCTAACAATCCGAAAACCTTGCTATCCGACAGGTTTTTAGGAAAAACGAACGGAACCCATAGAAAATAACATAACCTCCCCGTCGGAGCACACCCCCGGTGGAAGTGGTCGGAACGTGCACAATCGCACCAGTCAATTAGACGTGAAATCCAGCAATGCATAGTGTTCTAATAACACACTAGTTATTATAACAACTATAAACAATAAATATTAAAAACAAATGAGCCTTCAAGCATCAAGCCCTCCTTGTATCTCGACCTCCGTCTTGACAATCCGTCTGAATTATTTTCAGATGAAACCCCAGATCTCTGAATTTGACCAGGGAAACTAACAGAAACAAAGATCTTGACCTGTAGAAAAATTCTTTCCTGGACCTCACATTTTGGGGTGTTGAAGTGGATTCTATGGAGCCAGAGCTTTTTGGAATGAGGCCCTGGGCAGCCGTTGTGGTTTTGTGAGTTTTTAACACTTTCGAGTTGAGACGTGGAGCATTGCTGGGTTCATCAATTCATTAAGGTGACTAAATTCTGTTATATAAGCCCCTGTCAGACATAGATTACTTATTCATTAATGTTCCTCAAGGCTGATTCTAGGAAATTAGTTAGTTGCCGAATCTGCTGTTCTGTGAGCACATGTGCGCAAACTCTGAGGCAATAGTTCCAAACAGCTGGAAGAAACAAACTTTAGCTTCTTCTAACATGTTGTGGGGGAAAACTTTGATTACATTCATTATTGGTGAGGATCATTATTGTTTAAACTGTTAGTATTTTCATCACAGTAAGGGTTTATTGTTATTATGGACATTTCATTTCCTAATGGATTTGAAATTGTAGAGCAACATGTGTGAAAATGGTGTGTTGTGATCTTGACACAACTTGTGTTTTAAGTGTCTCTGGGATGTTTTCAGATGAATTTGGATGCAAGTATCGCTGCTTGTGCGTGTCCATCCATTGATGTGATGGTTCAGTTCAGACAGAAGTATTTCTATATCCATCCTAGAAATTTTGCCAACACAATTTTTATAGATGAGTGACCAAGGTGCTGAACTGTTTAGTTGCCGTCAGATTAACGGAGCAGAGTGAATATCTAAAAGGGCCATTAAAAAATGATCTCCCCAAGAGAATCGGTGAATGCCACAAGCGCACTCACTTCAAGGTGGAGTCTGCGATTCCAGAGAAAGATTTTTAAATGTAGCAAGTTAGCATATTTAGAGAGATTCACTTTTCCTCTTATTGCAACAGAACTATTTGTACAGAGTTTATGGAAGCAGAAAAGTAAATCCACCTTCACAGAGATAAAAGTTATTGATGTACTGGTGTGATCTTCATCAAGCTGAACATTTTACCACCAGGATAAATGACCAGCGAATCCCAGGAGATGTCTATCCATCCATCCATTATCTATACACCGCTTAAACCTCACTAAGGTCGTAGGGGGTTGGAGTCTATCCCAGCTGACTCAGGGTGAAGGCAGGGGACACCCTGGACAGGTAACCAGTCTATCACAGGGTTACACTTAGAGACAGACAACCAAGCACACTCACATTCACACCTACGGACAATTTAGAATCACCAATTAACCTCAACATGTTTTTGGACTGTGTGGGAGGAAGCCGGAGAACCCGGAGAGAACCCACGCTGCACGGGGAGAACATGCAAACTCCACGCAGAAAGATTCCGGTGCCCCGACGCGAACCGACAACCTTCTTGCTGCCACCCTGCAGCCCCAGGAGATGTCATGGAAGAAAAAAATAGCTAATAAATTCGTAGTTATGAATTACACAGCTTCTCCATCCTAAATCAAAACCCACAGCAACCACAACTGTATTCAACAAGTGTATACAAATGGAACACATATGATAGCCAATATTATTATTATGAAGGAATGAACTCAGTCCATGTAGGAGCCTCAGTAAGGGTATTCCATCTGAAATCATCAGGGGCCCCATTCTTTCTTCCACATTAAAATTTGAGGTGATGTTTGGATGACAGCATCTCAGGACCCAAAGCCTGAACTCGGCATGTTGTTTCTCATCATGCCATTGATTCAGAACCCACAATCTCTGATTATGTGTAAGTTAAAATATTATCAAAGGTCCCATCTTTGAGCACAAAAAAAAAAAGCAGGAGTCAACTGGAGATATTTTTTTCGAATCATATATAGTTACATGTCTTAATCACAAATATCTGTTAAAAATAAATCACAAACAGTTCCCATACACATTTAAAGACACAGCATACCAGGGCAGTTTGAGTTTCCAATAACTAAAGCACTTAATTGTCCGCGATGAAGTCATTGAAACACGTGTCTTTGTCACAAAAAACAATCATGCATTTTTGTTTTTTCATAGATTAATCATAGGTCTTTCAGAAAAATTACAAAAATGCTGCATCAAAAATATACACACAGCAACTTCAATTATCAGTTTGGGTTATGAAGGAAGCTGTGTTAATCCAGTTTTCTTTACAGCATGGCCTCCTAACTTCTCTTGAATGATTTCTACTTCCTATAACTGCTGACTTTTTGGAGCCAAAAGCAAACTGATTTCAACAAGTTATGAAAGTCACTTGGAGCCATTTCAAAGTAGCTACAGATCCTAAAATCATTTGTCCAAAAAACTCTAAGTATAAAGTGCACACTACAGTTGTGTCACTGCCACAATCAGGAAAAAATCCCAAACTGTCACCTGCTGCTGGGAGACAGTTTGTCAGGATGGTCATGAGTCAACCAAGGATTACCAAAAAGCAGGTCTGTAATGAATGTGAAGCTGCTGGAACAGAGCTGTCAGTATCCACTATGGGCTGAGAGGCTGCCTTGCAAGAAGGAAGCTTTTTCCTCTAGAAGAGACACATTAAGGTTTGATTGAAGTCTGCTGCTGATCACATGGACAAAGTAAAGGACCTTCTAAAAGTTCTGCGGTCAGATGAAACAAAAATGTAGCTATTTGGCCACAAAAATATGTTTGGAACAGAGAAGGTGAGGCCTTCAACCCCAAGAATACCAAACCTACCATCAAGCATGGTGGCGGCAGTATTATGATGTGGGGCTGTTTTTGCTGCCAATGGAACTGGTGTTTTTCCTAAAGTGAATGCAATAATAAAGGAGGAGGATTACCGAAAGTGGGAAAGAAATAACTTAATCAGGCTACAATTAAGGTTTTAGACTGGCCTTCTGAAAGTTGTCATGTAAACCCCATCAAGAACCAGAGGACTATATCTAAGGAAGTCTGTATCACAAAGCCAACAAATGTAGTTGAACTGCCCCAATTTGGTCAAGAGGAGTGGTCAGAGATACAACCAGAAGCTTGTGGATGGCTACCAAAGGCACCGAGCTGAGGTGAAAATGACCATAAGGCATTTACAGAAAGATTAGCATTGCTAAAGTCCAAACACTTTAAATCAATTCCATTTAGGCTGTTGTGTTAAAAGGCTATATCCTCCATACCAATCGTAGTTTAGTAGTTATTGTGGCCCTATTTGTAGTTTGAATTATGCTGTAATGATGAAGTTACTGCAGCAGCCACGTGTTGACAATCAAGATGTCTCCCGCCTATCTCACCTTACACTAAGTTTAATCAGGAAACCTGTATTACTATGTGTACAAAAAATTCTAAATGCCTGTAAAACATACATCAGTATTCCACACAAATGCTGCACCACACCAAAAACAAAGCCAGCCTGGACCCACCTGTCTGTTTAACCAAACTGTAGCATTGCTGTATGTATGTTTCTGACCTGGAAGATTTTGTAATATTTCCAGAAAACCTGGAATAAATCTATGAAGGAATCAAAATGCACTATTGTTTATTGTGACAAAGAGTCAAGTGTTTAAATAATTCCATCACAGAAAATCATTGGAAGCTCAAGACTGCCAGGATATACGCAGCCTCTGCAAGTGTACATAAACTTTAATATACAACCGTAGTTCCAGACCATAAGACATCATTAAATATAATTTGCCAATAGATATTTAGAAAAAAAACCTAGCAAGTTTAAATGATACACTGGCCATGTAATTTAACCTGCAGCAAAAAAAAAAGAGACAGATCAGATTTCTATGAACCATTGGAAGAGGAAAGCCTTATCTGTCTACCTGTTATTGGTCTTGAAATGCAGGTAGCACTTAACCCAGGACAGAGCTCATGTAAATGGATACATATATTAACAACTGCAAAAATGAAAAGGCAAATGAACAGTACATAGAAGAATTGCTGTGACATCACACCAGCAGTTTTGAATCTGATCCCAATGCATCCATTGGGGAACTAAGTGGGAAAAACATTCAATTTCACATAGCATTCCTCTAAAACCAGGAAAAATGAAATCTAACCAGAACAAACTCCAAAGGTTTTGTGCCCAGTAAAACCTGTAGAGAGAGACAGTCATGTCTGCTTCAGCGGTTGCAAGTGTGGACAACAGCAGGTCCGTGCAACAGTCCCTGTCTTTCAATCGCTGTCGTACACCAGACCGGCCCCGCAGCTCACCACCCTCGTCCACTCCAGCCTGCGTCAGTAAAGACTCCAGGCCTGCTGATGTTGGGGGTAAGGTGATGAGGAGGTGATGAGTTCGCTTGGGCCCAGCTGTTTTCCACACACACACATTCAGTCCAGCTTCTCCTTCTGGACCAACTTGGGAGCATCTACAAAGTCCCGTCCATTAAAGAGGATAAGGCCACCCGTCACGACACTGGCTGTTCCCCAGAACAGGACATAAGCCAGAGTCTCCGTCCACGTGTCACCTGACAACAGGCCACACTGAGTCAGTTGAGGAAATATATTTTGCACTTAACAAACTTAACATTTCTTCAACATAATGAGGACACTTTAATTAAGGAATACATTTTCAAGCCTAACACAAACTCATTTTGACATAAACCCTTAATGTTATCTTTGTAGGTAAAAAAAAAAAAAAAAAAATAAGTCTGTTAATTGGAGTTTATTGCAGTTTTTCTTACCTGCCATTACCAGGCAGATGATACACATGGAGAATGCTACAACCATGATGGTAGGCAACTGGAAAAAGAAGAGAAGACAAGAGTCAAAACAACAACATCAAAAAAAGAAACTCGTATCAGTCCTTCTTCTTGAGTCTTTCTTACGGTCAGGAACTTCCAGTCTTTGGCGTCACACAGTGGGGTGGTCCAGTCAGCTTCATCCACAGCATAGTTGCCCAGGAACAAATCTATTGAGTCCTGCATTGAAACAGACCACCTGAATCGTTACACTTTGTTGCAGTGATGTTTGGCTGCATTGTCCTGTAATTAGTAACACTTCTGAGTGTTCAGGCCAATCAGCTGTGAAAAGCTTCAGATGTGAGTAGAACATTTCACTGTCATTAGGCAGCAACACAGCAAGACATGCATTAAAGACCGTAGTTATGTGGACAGCATATTTAGTTTAGGCTCTGCACAAGATAATGGATGTTAGACTGAAGTCTCAGTTTTAGTTTGAGCAGGTTTACATCAGTGGAGAAGGAACCGTGTGGGAGATGAACTCTTTTAACACATACTGTCCAAACTTTAGGGGTTCAAAAACAGACATTGGAAAGACATGAACCTACCTGTCTAAACCCATCAGAGAAGTTGTTTTTGTAATATCGGATAGCGGAGTTCCAGCCATCCATCAGCAGTCCCCACTGAGTTCTTTTTCCTGTCCTGAAATATGAGTGTAAGAATGACTTAAGTCTGTAGCCTTATTGGTGAAATATATCAGAATATTTAAATATGATTTAAGTTTACATAATGTTGTTCAGCATATATTCTGAATAGTGGACTGTGCTAAGTTCATGTTTCTATTTCTATATTTTTGCTCTAAATTGTTTTATTGTTCAAACAGGATGAATTTGGACCATTTCAGCATTTACATGGTTCATTTTAAAGACTAAAGTGCATCCATGAAACATACTGAGAATGTTCATGCTCTCCAGGGGATAATCCATCTCTACTGTGGACACCTTATGAGCTTTCCTTTTGCATGTGAACTCTATACCCTAAATACAGTGGCATGCAAAAGTCAAAATCTTCTTAACTGTGAACTGCAAAGTGAGTAATGAGTGATGACCTGATTTCACAAAAGCATCAAGTTAGAAAAATTCTTTCATGTGACTTTTTTTTTTCCATCTTGTACCGCACCAAAATAACAAAAACAGAAAAGTACCTAAAGCAAAGGTTTGGGGGAGCTGCATGGTCAGAACTTAGTAACGCCCCCTTTGGCAGTAATCAAAGCTTGCAAATGCTTTCTGTAGTCAGCTAAAGGTCGGTTCATTGTTTTGCAACCCTGCGCATGAACTGATGCAGACTTTGAACACGGGCAGCGAATGCACACACACACTTCCATTGGTACTACAACATACATACTAAAAAAAAGACAGGGACTTTTATGAAGGCCTTGCTGTGACTGCACTTTTTGCCGGATATAGAAAGTTAGGGCAGATCGGGCTACAGCTCCCTGTCAATAATTGTTCCAGAGGTTTGCTGAGCACAATAACAAAGCCTGCTGATGGAGTTTATTGCTTTCTACTCCAAGGCAGACACATCACAGGATGTCTTCAAATTTGGAACCTCCGAGCATGTTTGGGCAAATACAAATCAAAGCACCTCCGACATCTGGCAACAACTACTTTAAGACAGCTCTTTTAAGGATGAAGGTGGAGCTAATCTCCTCGCACAGCCTTTGACTTCTATGAATTTCTTCAGGTTTATCCACAGACACTGATGATGTTTAAGTCAGTGGGCTGTGAGGACAAAACCTTCAGCTCATGGATCTTGAGGTAGTCCATTGTCCACAGAGCATGATAAAGCTTTGAAATTTGCATTGGCGCCTCAGGCAGCTTGCAAAGGTGAAGCCTTTTCTCTCGCACCAGCACTTTGAAACAGCAATCTACGCCTTCATTACCTCTTGGCTGGATTACTGCAATGCCCGTTATTTTGGAGTTAGCCAGTCTTCCCTTGCTTGTCTCTATTTAGTCCAGAACGCTGCTGCCCATCTGCTAACTGGAGCATGAAAGAGGGAGCACATCACACCCATCCTGGCCTCCCTCCATTGGCTGCCTGTGCACTTTAGGGTCCATTTTAAGGTTCTTGTTTTTAAATCTTTAAATGGCCTCGCCCCGCCCGACCTCTCTGAGCTTCTTCACCTCTACGCCCTTGCACGGTACCTCTGGTCAGCTGATCAGCTGCTCCTTGAGGTACCAAGGTCCAAGCGAATGCTCAAAGGGGACCGAGCATCCTCTGTTGCTGCTCCTAAAATGTGGAACGACCTACCTTTGCACATCTGGCAGGCCTCCTCATTGTCTGCTTTTAAAACCAATCCTAAAACCCACTTTTATTCACTGGCTTTCAACCCAGCATGAGACCTTTTATTTGTTCTATGCTGTTTTTATTGTTGGTTTGTTTTGTTGTTTTTATGACCCTCCCATGTACAGCACTTTGTTTCAGCTGTGGCTGTTCTAAAGCGCTTTATAAATAAAGTTGATTTGATTTGAATTGATTTGGTAAAAGCTATCTGAGAGCTCAGATCTGTTAGTCTGCCCAAACCTTTGCAGGCTGCTGCTTTCCTGTTTTTAACCTGAAATGAAATCAATATATAACAACAAAAAATAACACGCAAATCTTGCTAAAATGTCAAAAAGAATGTTTCATCTTTATTTTCATGCCTTTGAAGATCAGGCCATCTATTACTCACTAAACGATTCACAGTCACAGAAATTTTGACAAACATTTTGCATGCCATAGTAAAATGTATATATCATGTAATACTGTTCTCTGTAAACACAACTAACCCTCAGAACCCCAAAACCCACTGCTTGGTTTGAAAGGCATAGTTTGTTGTTGTTGTTGTTGTTTTTTCAATTGGCAAAATGACATCATTGATCATAGCAAGAAACTGTATGAGCATTAAGAGCCATCCAATTTTCAACTTTCCAATGGCCCTTGAACTAATCCTGTGTGTAACTTTCATAAAACTTACCTAAACATCGGGATATTTCACCCAAATCACTTTATTCTACATGCCTCAATCATCAAATTCTTTAAAAAACAAAAACGTCTGCAGTCCTTGGCACAAATGAAAAGGCTTTAGTGAGGCTGTGACTAACAACTGTGACCAAAATTCAGAGAGTTTCAGTTGAACTGGGCTAAAGAGTAGGCTGTGTTTACACAGAGCAGATAGGAGACATGAATGGAAACAAATTAAAAATGTAAGTAGTAAAATATATATGCTGTGTAGTTCCATCATGTGTGTGTTAACACTGGTGGACATGTAAAAAATGTTGTGCATGTTGATTTTTTGTAAATTGAATAATCAAATAAATGTCATTTTTTTCATATTTTTTACGATTTGTGGCTTCATAACTTTGTTATGCTGCACAAAAGAAATGATTGCACCCTCTTGACTTCTGGCTAAGGATGTGCTGCTTCCATCAAAGTGCAGGACTTTATGTTGCAGTAAACAGATCTGGCCAAAGTGAGGAAAAATGTGACAGAAAACAAAGCAAAACTGCGAGAAACTGCTTAGGATTTAGGTTTAACTTGTATTCTAACTTTACAATAAATATTGTAAAGGGTCCAAGTGACTGGATGAGTAGGTCCACAGTTATGGGTCAATAGCTGACAAGATGGCAGCATAAATGTCAGGCAGGAAAGTGGATTTCTAATGGAACAATAACTTAGTGTCCCTCTATACTGTGATGGAATTAAAGCTTGATTCGATTTTGGCATTTCTCTCACATTTCCTCATGGTTGGCACAGGTCAGGATAACCAGAGATTAGTGGGTGAATGACCAGACAGACGAGTTAGCATGTGTTTAGTTGGATATTAGCTGCGTAAAAAACTGACCTGGTGAAGTCAGTCTTCAATGCACCAGTACCAGCATACTGCTTGGCACAGGCATCAGCATTGTCTGCCCAGGCTGCATGTAAACAGAACACAACACAAGATGAAAAAGGGGGAAACAGAAAATTTTGAACAACACTGATGAGTTTTAATATCATGACCTCTGACAGATGATGCTGCGTGCAGGAGGTTTGGGTAGTTGTTAATTGTTATGGCCACATAACTAGGCTGGACAAACTGGACAAGGGGTGTTGGATGATTTGCTGGAACAAGTCTGATATCTTATTACTGCTGAGATACACCAGCGGCTCAGACACCTTGTAAAATACATGCCTTTGTGGGTTGGAATCGCTTTAACAGAATGTGAAGGATCAACAGGATATTAGGCAGAGGTGTTGTTTTAGTGTTGTGTAAGCTCATCAGTGTGTGGCTTTATATATAAGTGTGTAAGCGGATTAGTTTGAAGGAAATTGCTGAAGCCACTGTTCTGTGAGGGAACTCCTACCGTTCTTGTAAGTCTTCTCAAAGTCTGTCTGCTCCTCAATCTGTTGGCCCATGTGGAGGACTCCCATTTTCTGCAGGCAT
>NW_007579077.1:149685-151734 GCF_000690725.1 Stegastes partitus | reverse complement strand
ATGTAGAACCTCTGAGACAAAAATATATTTTCTGATTTGCCCCCCTGCATACTAATCTGTAATAAGACCTTTTGTATCAGGAGCAATTCGAATATACAGCCTATCAAATACAAACTGATTTGTTGAATACATCTTGCTCAGTGAGAAATGTGGTTCAGCAATTCTGGCATTAGCTCCATGCCCCCTGGCCGTACACCTCCATGTAACTATTACAGCTGTGAACAAAAGTCTACATACACTTAGAAAAAAATGCAAGCGATCACCTGCTGCTGAGAGACAAATGGTCAGGATTGTCAAGAGTTAACCAACAATCAACAACAAGCAGGTCTACAATATTTACAAGCTTCTGGAACACACGTATCAGTGTCCACAGTCAAGCATGTTTAACATCACCATGGGCTGAGAGGCTGCTGTGCAAGAAAGAACCAGCACTTGAGGTTCAACTGAAGTTTGCAGCTGATCACATAGACAAAGAAAAGGCCTCATGTAAGAAGGTTCTGTTGTCAGATTAAACTAAATTGAGCTATTTGGCTATAATGTCCAGAAATATATGTAAAGGACAGCAGATGAGGCCTTTAACCTCTAAGAACACCATACCTACATCAAGCATGGTGGTGGCAGTATTATGGTCTGGCTTTGTTGTTCCAACACAAGAGTTTTCCTTCACTCACAGCATCTGAAGACACTGAAGTAGCAGCCTTGTTGACTTATTATTTCCAAAATACTGAAAATTCTGTCCATGTGTGACAATAGTGTAACTAGGCTAACCAGAACAGTGTGTGGATCCTGACCGGTCCTGTCTCCATTAATATAACTGGATACAGTTCAGACTTGTGCCATGTTGAAAATGATACACAAATGTCAGCAAGATCATCGATGGAACTGTGACCAGGGTGAGCATTTAGACATGAAGCTGACACGCTCAGTTACCCTCAGATTAATGGAAAGGAGTGCATGTTTGAAAGGGGCTTTATTGTGTCCATCGCCTGTATGATCACAGGGTCCCACCTGGAGCTGTGACTGAAGTGAGCGGCGAGCCAGCAGGTTCTGGATGACGTTGGTCCGGTCCAGACAGTCCATGCAGTTACTCCGAAAGATCCCTTCCTGGTTCAACAGCACCTTCCCTTCTGAATCCACGAGGAAATATCTGAATCCACATGCACACCGTTACTTGATGTACTGTGTTGGCATTTGCTTGGAGAATTTGTGAAAACCATACTCACCCAAATTCATCCTGCATGTCAGTGACCATGTCCATTAAGATCTGCAGACGGTGCCACCTCATCCGACTGCACTCCTTGTGGAAGTCAAAGGCTATGTACCTGCAGAAAAGCAATTATTTAACAAAAATTCAATTACCTTAAGCAATGTCAAAGTTGATCCAATACAAGGCACTGAAAGAATCCTGTCAAATATAAAGGCTTAAGGTAGCATTTGCAGTAATCTTACTTGATCATGCCATTACCCAAGCTGTTCACCAGCTTGTCAAACGCCAGCTCCAACGGCTTTTCTGAGCCCTTTTGGTTGATCTGTAAAAGCAGACCAAAGAACTCAGTATTGTTATCTACAAAAAATACAAACACGTCGTCACTGACTTCTACTTATCAATCAGGGCTGAATCATGGATTTCAGTTTATGAAATCAACATCCAGGAAATACATTGATTTCACAAAATGTCAGCACTTCACATGATAGAATCAACAGATATGAATTGTAATTTTTCAACTTACCAAGTTCAAAATAACTTGTCTTCCATAGAGAATAATCTGTGAGTCAAAGTGTCTCTGGAATGCGTCCAACTGCATGAGAAATGAACTTCAGTAAAACTACAGATACAAAGAGGGTCTTCTTCATTGCGATGTACGTGTAAGTAAAACTTACATGATTGACTGTTTTGTTGATTTGTGGTTTTGGCTTGTACTTGAGGTTGGGTCTTTGGGACCAGTAGAAGGGGATGGACCCTCGTGTCTATGAAGACAGTGACCACATTGCATGAACATATCATGACACACATTCATCCACTCATTCCTCCTGTCAGCCACCTGCTTG
>NW_007579077.1:114936-149376 GCF_000690725.1 Stegastes partitus | reverse complement strand
TCACCTGAACAAATGAAGCCTTGGCACTGTTGTACTGCACCACCTGCTCTGTTTCCACATAGTTGGCTGCATGTCCTTCTGAATCGATGCCTACAGACAAAAACAAAAAAGAACTTCTTGAGAAATCAGACATTTAAGTCCTCCAAAGCTTCAGTATACAGGCAATTAGCTTGACATCCACTTTATATCTAGTCAGTTGTGTCCATATAGTATAAGTTTGCTGGAGCAGGTTATGTAAAATTCACTTAAATATCATGACTGCACATATTTATTGACAAGTAATAAAACTACAGATATCTGACAAAATAAAGAAGAAGGGTCAACCATGGTACCAGAACAGGTTCAATGTGCCATACATATACCACCACACTACATGCTACTCGTCCTATATACTTGTTAGAAACATCAATTCAAAACTACAATGTTGAGCATGTTCAAATGATTTATGCGATCATATGTAATGATTCTGGTGTTGACTGGTGCCAGCTGATTTGATTTTTTCCTTTATAACTATGTTTTTTTGACACTTACTAAACAATAATGAAACCGACATGCACCTGCTCGTCCTTATTTTGTTGTCTGGAAGCTGAAATGTTAAGCATGTGTACGGTGACTTCTACTACAGTCATGGTTGTTTTTACATTACGAACTTCAGAATAAATGGGATCCTGTGGGAGAACAGTCTCAAATTTCCTGGAACTGAGTAGAAATCTGGGTTTCCTTAAGGGAACTGCTCTACATCTACTGTGCTCGTACCTTTCAAATAGAACAGTCTCTGCTGCCACTGCAAATACCTGTTCCTCGACTGCCAAGCGTAATTGTGATGTCCCTCAAGGCTGCGTTTTGTTCTACTGCTATTTTCAACATACATGCTTCCTCTCAGTTATGCAAATGGCAGCCAGTTATCTGGTCCCCTTCAGACCGACAACCTCAGAAGCCTTGACAATCCGTCGAACGGCCTCAACAATGTAAAACTTTTAAAAATCCAACAATAATTAATATTAATAATAAACGGAGGCCCAGGTTAAAGAGCGGGCTGTCCACTAATTACAGTACAAAAAAAACACAAAATAAGACTGAGACTGTTTGGTATTTTTCTACATGCCACAGAGCGCAACTGACTTGAAAATGCTGATTTGTACCATCCAGTGCCCCCGTGTGGAAGCATCTGCATTCATTGTGCTTTTCCACCTATTCACTCAGGTTTTTCCTTTAATTTATAACCTGTCAGTATTATATAAAGATGATTGTCATTTGTTACTGTTTTTCTGTATAGACACAACATTGTATCGTGTTTTCAATGTGCAAAAACATTTGGTGAAGCAGGACTAAACAGCAACGAGAATGTGTCTGCTGGGGACACTTCACTTTGAAAATAATTCCAGAGGACAAAGGCGTCGTAGCATGTAATGTAGCCACAGTGGAAATCAGAGGACAGCAGAGTGGACAGTACTCACCTCGGACGTAGTAGCGGACACCAGCTCTGAAGCAGCTCCTCCTTGAGATAATACTCCACTCAAACACATGTCCATTAATGCAGCTCGACTTTATAGTGATGACTAGTCAACAGATGTGTCAAGAAACCAACAGTGCTGGCATGGAACAGTACGAACTCAGTGCTATACACATGCAAAAATAACATTATAAATATAGAAAGATACCCAAGTCCTACTGATTCATAATGAACTAGATCTTTTTTCATGTTGGATCACTATCAAAACATTGTTACTAGAGTACATTTTTAATCAATAAACAAAACACTATTAACACAATTAACAGAATAAAGTTCATGTCCACTGTTCCAGGGGACTTTAATCTAAAAATAAAAATTATATATTCCAATAAATTGGATACACATTATTTAATGCTTTACTCTGATAAAATGCTGTGTGACATGTCAGGACCATTCACTCACTCATTCTTCAGGTTAGTATTATCCATTTCATAGGGAGAGTAAATACATGATGCAGTCAGACAACTACAGAAAAGGATACAGCCATGGACAGCCAGATAGACAAACCTGTGTAGCTGTAAAATCAAAGGATGAAAAGTTGCTATACTTCTGTGTACAAGTCTTCTGAAATCAACTTTAAAGTCACCTACAGTCCTACAGTAAACGTTCATGAACATCAGTCACTGTGCAAACAATAAAGTGTCCATGTCCAGAAATTACTGCCTGGTGGTGGGCGTGACTTGTTATGTCTTCCTGTGTCCACCAGGTGGCGATAAAAACACACAATACGCATGAATTATGATCATGCATATTGTGTGGAGAACAGATCTTGTAATTTAACTTAAATCAAATTATGTTTGTCACATGAGGCTGGCTTTCTGAGTCCAATAGTTGTTACTACAACTATAATCAATATTAACCTGCAGATGTGTTCCAGCTGGGACTTTTATCAGGCATGTGAACTCAGTAGCAGATTAGACAAATCTACTCTTTCATGGCAAACATCAAGATTCAGCATGCTGCCAGGGCAAAGTCTTTCAATAAAACCTGACAACTTTCACAATGAAGCATCAACGTCTGAAGAATGATCCGACTGCATTTGACAATGATGTGGTGAACCTGCTGGGATGAAAACATCAGCGTGTACAGTGTAAAGTACGTCATTTCCTGTTGCCATAGGGGTGCAACGGATCACAAAACCCACAGTTCAGATCGCACTATAGCTTTAAAGCACAGTTCGGATCATTATTTTAATAAGAAAAAAAAAGGAAAAAAGAAATTATTCACGTTCATGTTTATACACATGTATGTATGTACACGTATCTGTTCTCATTCCAGCTCTGCATCAGGATTTAGAGAATTATTCTCTGCCAAGTCAGAGGTATATTTTCAGGGCCATTGACTGTATTTTTGTCTGATCTTTGTCTGTCTGTTATCAGGATTACGCAGTTGTGAATTTCATAAACTTTACTTAAAGTTGCTTAGAGGTGGGACATGGTTAATTTAATTTTGGCCTGGATCTGGATCACTTTTATTACAACTGTCAGATAAGGTATTGGCCCTGGTGAAAGACTATAGTCAGAATGCCTTCTTGTTACTTCAGGAAATAACAGCAGCAGAAAAAATGCACTTAACACTATGACAGGTAAACTTGTATTAATTTATGGTTGACTTGCGGCCGAACCGTGATGGGAATCCATACAAATCACAAACCATCTGTGGTCAGATAAACCACTAGTTATCAGTATGTAGCACTGTGTAGGTGTCTTTAGACACAGACTCTAATCAAATGTGAGGTTTGGGACAAACTGGGCAACGTACAACCTCCTTTCTGGTGGCGAAACATTAATATTTGCTACTGCAAACATGCAGTTCAACAAAAACTCAAAATTTTCGCAATTTACCATCAAGGCCTCCTCAGGCCTAAATAAAAACAATCAGTTGGTCTTACCTCTGGCTGCGCAATGAATTCCCTCAACAGGTGGCTATTCCAAACAAAACGCTGATCTGCCTGTAACAAGGACAGGTACCACATGTTAAGACAAATCCATAGGAGACGTGGGTGATCCACACATGGAGAAGGGACACCTGTGAGGACGATGCCTGAAAAAACAACTTGTTTCCAAGCATAAATGTCCACTTGGAATTGGTAACTGAGACACAAGATAATATACAAACAATGACACAACTACTCTGATGTTTATGCAAATGTCGCTGTAATTTATGGTTCCAACTGACTACTGCTAACCAACCAATCTACAGAAAGGTTCACTCACACCATCCTGTCACAGCATTATAGCCACTGACAAGTGACGTGAACAGCATTGATCATCTCATTACAAAATGACGTTCTACTGGGAAACCTTGGGTCTTGCGTTTTATTTTGACACACAAACGTTGCTGTAAACAAGCAGGATAATCCACACCTCAAAAACTGCCTCATCCTACAATCCTGCCTGCAAATGTCTCAGACCCAGATGCCACAGGACACGCCGAGAGGTCCCCTGTCCATGCCGAAACAGGTCAGAGCTGTTCTGGCAGTACAAGAGAGATCCACTATTACATGTTCTGGCTGATTGGTGTATACCTTACCCTCTCGACAAGGGTCATCTCCTGAAACTCAGGGCTGGTGTTTGCCAAACGCTGCAGAGTGTGGGTCAGGTCATAGTCTGTTGCAAAGTAGAGGCCATCTGTATGAAGAACATTGTTGATCATAGACAAGAAGGTCTTGTTGTCTTGCATCTGCAACAAAAGACAAACCAGCACCATGTGTGTTCATGTTTCAGTCATATTTTTAATTACACATGATTTCATGCATACTTTCCATATTTTGTATGCATTCACTTATTAACATAAATGTTAGGAGTAACAATAGTCATAATGGTAGATAATGGCAGTGATATTCATTTGTGGTGTTGTTTGAGTCACAGAATCTGAACTCTCACCTACTTAACAGATTGAGTGCTTCAGTCATACAAAAAACAATCTCTTGTTATTTCCAGAAAATAATGTCACTTCTCTCACCATCAGGTCAGGTTGACCTGGCGACATATTATCTTTTGCAGTTGTAACCAACATCTGGTTTCTGACAGGAAGCCCCTAATCTCCCACACAAATAGCAGTAGATACTTCATCATCTACTGGATCGCCAACGCCAATAATAATCATAGATGGAGGACTCTAACTGATTAAAGAGCCTGAGGGGGACGACATCGGAGACAGAAGTGAGACTTTGTCATTCTAAATATGTTTGTGCGCAGTAAGAAATTCAGTTACTTTTTTCTCCAGAGACGACTAACTCAGATCTTTTTTCACAGAACAAACGCTCTTAATGTCTCTTCTCTGAACATTTTTGGAGTCTACATTTCATCCACCACAACATTAACTGGAAAACAGTGGAGGTGTGAAACGAATCCAGTGGATGAAGCTACAAACAGTAAATCAGACTCCTGGGTGATTTTGGGGACACTTTAGGCATATTTCTGGACCTCAACATGAACCCAGAATCTCATCAGGCTCATCTCCCACTTCCCTGACCAGAAACAGGTTAATGAGACATGAGATTTCAGTGTAGGTCTGAATGACTACATGATTTGTACATCAGAAGATGTTTCTATTTTCTTCAATACAACATAAAAGTGACCGCTTTCTGAATGACAGAACGCTGTCACTTTAATAGACTGATGAAGCCAGTTATACATCCCAGGTCTGAAAAGGCCTTTAGATCTCAAACACAATATTCAAGTTCAGACTAGCTGTGTACAAGTTCTATCTAGCTTGTTTTAGAAGTTTTAGATCTCAACAAACAGCACATGACTTTGATGCCATCTAGAGGAAAATACGGGCACAAACAGCACATACGATAGCAGGAACAAAAACATCAGTCGCATGAATGAAAGCCCATACGAAAACCATTTGGAGAATTCTGAAAAAAGAGCAGCTGGCAAGGCTCTTCACAGAAACTGGATTGGTACATTAAAAGACGTACATTGTGAATTGAAGTAGATTGGTTAAAATGGTTACTGTCGCATCATATTCAGTTTTTATAGAAGCAAATCAATAATCTATGCAGGACTGACAAGACCCAGATCAGTTATATCAAGTGAATTGTTTAGTATGTGGAAATTTATCCTGCCACAGATCCATGAGACCAAAACGTTGCATACACAATTTCCAGGGCATAGTTGCTGAGGACGGTGGACATGAGCGCACTTCATCAAGAGTGTTAGGTATTTAAATAACAAATCAGGCTGCAGGCTATGAAGATATATGGTAACATACTTGATCTTCAACAACATGGAAGATCTAAAAGAACAAAATGCAACTAATTAAAGGCATTTCATGAAAAGAAGCAACATCCTACCTGGTTGTCTGTCAGGTGTAGTATTGTCTTCTTATAGGAGATGATGTCAAAGTCCACAGCCTTCCAAACAGCATGACCCAGCAAATCTCCCACCTTCTTTTTCTTAGTGATGACAACCAGGTACATGCCTAAAACAACCAGGTGGTTGGAAATGACAATGCACAGCAGAGCTCAACACACTGTTGGAATTTCCCACTTCTCAAGTAGATTAAGGTTGCCATATGTCCTGAGGCTCGCTGTAACATGATCTTCCTGCATTACAGAGTGTACTGACCCGCCACCAAACGAATAGTTCCCATGAGTCCACATATTGGCCTGATCTCAGCTGACGCAGGGATGTCCCTTTTCACTGAGGACAAGAACACAACAAGGTTAGTGAAGGTCTCTTCAGCAGACCTCCATGATAAGAGGAAAATCTGTGATGTGCCATAACAGTGTTCAATATTTCAATCACAATGTGACTTTAATTTTTTTTTTTAAAGAAAAGTTGAATTGAATTCCTTTTATTGACATTGTGCAACAACATTAAGCAACAATTCTGTCAGTGGATTCACACAATCAGACATTTTTAAAAAATACAATAAGAAATGTTCAGACATCAAATATAACAAATAGCAGGGAAAAAATGTAATATGCAAGTTTATCAATGAAAATAGTGGGAGAATTTATTCTTTTAAAGATAGCCTATTTGGTTTATTAGGAATTATAAAAACAGTAGCATAACTGATGTTACACTTCTGGACATTACACATTGCTGAACATGTACCAAAAAGCATGACTTAAACAGTGCAAAAACTACATACACTTGAATTATAAATAAATAAAACACGTACATTGAAGTGTGCATACCAGCCATTCTGTCAAACACTTTGTAGTGCGCATCACCAAAATCAAATGAAACATATAGAGGAATGTTCATATTCAATTTTTTATTACTTCACAAACAGACAATCGTCTTTGTTTAACTGAGAGCTGATGTTCGAAATTTGAATGTTCAGAGACACATGTGAACACTGCAAACACACGATTCAATAGGTTAAGAGACTAGATAAAGGACTGAGCAATACTACACAGTACTGAAACTGATAAATGCACAAATTATTAAGAAAATTAAGATTTGCAAATGTGTTTTAGCTGGCATTCCTGCAGAAGATGGTGGACTTAAATAGTTCTTATTTATTTACTTTCTACTGTATTGATCCCACAAGGGGTCACAGTGCAGGGTCAGCCACACTAGGGCGCCCCTGGTTAAGGGCCTTTGTCAGGGGCCCAGCGGTGGCAGTTTGGCCCCGTCAAATTAAAACACAACTGTCTACATATGAGCATGCTTTGCATACTATCAGAAATTTAACTGCCAAAGATCAAACAGACTAATTTCAAGCAATCTTGTAAAGTCTGTCCCAGCTAAAAATATTTATTTTTTCATCTTTGTGTTTGAGTTTGCATCATTTTGGATTTAAATTATCAAGATGTGTCTCAAACAGTGCAAAAACATTCACACAAACAAATTTCTTTCTACCTGGATCCCTTACAAGATCAAAGAAACAACAGTGCAGTTCTTTTTCTCCTTCGCCACAGTAAGACGCCTCGGAGGCTGTCTCTAGTTCAGGAGTGGCTTGATATTAACAATGTGACAGTTGTCGCTCCTCTCCTGCACTGACACCAGTTTCAGTCCTTGTGAAACTCTCTTGACAATCCTCTCAAGGCTGCAGTCATTCCTGTTGCTTGTGCATTTTTTCTTATAACACCTTTCCCTTCCAGTCAACTTTCTATGAGATTACTTCAATACAGCACTCCCACATTTTTAACAAAGAACTTCTGTGGCCTTCACTCCTCGTGCAGTGTGTCAATGATTGTGTTCTTGACAACATTCACGGCAGCGTCTTCCCTGTTTGTGGTTGCGTGAACTAAACTAAACTAAGAGATACCTGGTACTAATACTGTTTGAATAATAATGTACTCTAACTCAAAATGAAATATTCTAATATATTGAGACACTGGATGAATATGTTTGTTAAAAAACATTAATTTTATCACCAGTCCCGTCCCTGACTGTCCTCCTTACTGCAGCTGATCATGTTCACATTATTGTAGGAAATCAAAATACTGGTAACGTGCTAAATATTCATCTAATTTTGCAGGCCTACTACTGCATTAGCTATTGCAATTGGATAAAGTGCTGTTCCTTCTTCACCGGTTCAGTCGGTATCTTCCTGCCTACGACTGTACTATAATCAGACCTCTCTGTCTCCACCAGCCTCTTCCCCTCTCGCCTCATTTTGTTTCTGAATAATCAGTCACAGGTTGCTTTATCTTTGGAAAAGTCACGCAACAGCTGAATAGTTTGTTTCACATCAGGCATGGACAGATTGACAGAGCGAGACAAGAAGAAAAAGGATGAATTTGTTTTAATCATTATCATACACTCGCTGTAGTGTGACAGTGTGAAACTTTCACACGTACTCTCTCAAAAAACTGTTGCTGCCTGAAGCCCTGACAAATAATGAAAAGGTTTTTGTAGATCTCATGATCATTTAACTTAAAGAATCTGAAAAGTTTTCACAGACCCCTATTTGAAAATGGGAAGTGCTTCAAAAATAGCGTCATGGGAGCAGCTGAAAAGTAATTCGGACAAGCAAGAAACTCAACAGTGGCAACACTGTCTGTGAGTGAGCAGTGATATACACTCACCATAAAAGATTCAGTGGTTGTATGAGCTCATAATTTATATCCAAGGTCTATCCTAAAGTATAACAAAAAACAAACAGCCACCAAGGAATGGACTTCCACATGGAATTTGTGTCCTACCAATCTGGTTGCAGTAGAAACTGGTTATTTTTTACTGGTGGGCACATACAGTCTTGCACATACACAGGTCAAACTATTAATACATGTTGTGTCACAGCTATTAAATATACATAGATATGTTTCAAATAGAGCTGCAAGGTGGCTCGGTGGTTAGCACCATCACCTCACAGCTAGAAGATCCCTGGTTTGTGTCTCAGTTAGGACACCCAGGATCTTTCTGTGTGGAGTCTGCATGTTCTCCCTGTGGTTCTCTGGCTTCCTCCCACAATCCCAAAACATGTTGAGGTTAATTGGTGATTCTAAATTGTCCGTATGTGTGAATGTGAGTGTGCTTGGTTGTCTGTCTCTAAGTGTAGCCCTGTGATAGGGTGTCCCCTGCCTTCACTCTAAGTCAGCTGGGATAGACTCCAGCCCCCCCGTGACCCTAGTGAGGATTAAGCGGTGTATAGATGATAGATGGATGTTTCAAATAGACATATTTACACTAAGGGAAACTATATCTAAAGGTGTCACTTCAAAGAAGGGACTCAACCCTTTTCTTTAAGTGCACAACCAAATACCGCAGAAATAAAACTGAGTTATTTTTTATTTTTGCTCAAAATTCCAATGACTCGACAACCAAAAGTTGAACAGTAAAAAACTGAGACAATTATCCATTTGTGAAGCACATTTAGAATTTAAATTTCAAGTCCATTAGTCATTTGATTAATTCTGATGGTGTGAAATTGTGAGACTGAGCTCAGTGTTGGAGCCTCCAGGCTGGGTCAGTCTCCTCCTGTGTGACCAGTGAGCAGTCAGCCAGCTCTGTGTGTTCTTACCTGTCAGAGTCATCTCAGTCGACACCCTGTCAATGGCCAACACGTCCAGGCAGCCATCATCACAAGCCTCTATGTAAAACTTCTCTGGTGTGGTGCGTCTGGAGCAACACAGACAACAACCGTTTTCAACACCCACAACCTCTAACACAGCACTGTCAGCTGCCGGCAGGCTCACAGAAACACAACCGCTTACGTACTGAAGTCACTAAAACAAAATAATACATAAACAATGGGAGGGAATGTGAGGCACCGTTACAGTGAGACGATGAACACGAACCTACTGCTTTATAAGTACAACTGACATGTTTAAGGTTAGCTATGCCAACAAGCCAAATCCTCACAGAGCCTCACACGCCTCTTCATTCATCATCACCGTAACACAAGCCTATGTGATGTTAGAATGTTAAACCACAGCACTTACAACATAAAACTCTCATAGGGGCCCGCCATCTTTGCTCGCCAGAACCTCAGTGACGTGTCTTCTTCTTCTTCTTCTTCGTCTCGTTTGACGTTTACTGGCGGTTGGCAGACAGGAAGTCAGTGAACCGCCACCAACTGGTGAGGAATGTGGACGTCTCCTACTTACAAGTTTCAGCAACGGACTTTTTTTTTTTTTTTTTTTTTTGAAATATATATTTTTTATTTCTTCCCTCAGATATATCCAAAACAGTACAAGACAAAAATAAATAAATAAATTGCGTAATAATAGTTTCACAAAATGAACAGTAGGAGTAGCATTATGTACACCGTATGCATACACACGTATACAGTCGTCCTCAAATTTATTCATACCCTCCCATTAAAGAAAGAAAAAACAGCTGTCACTGAAATAAGTTGGAATTAACAAAATTAATAAGGAATTAAATTTTAATGAAAATCATGACATTGCTTTTGAATTGTGGTTCAACAGATATATACATTTATTTTTTTTTTTTTAAAGAAAGAAAAACTAAAAACACGCATGATAGGACCAGTAAACTAATATTTTGTTGAACAACCCTTTGAGTCAATCACTGTAATCAAGTGTTTTCTGTAACTTTCAATCAGACTTCTGCACCTGTTGACAGCTATTTGGATTTTGGCCCACTGCTCATCAGCAAAGTGCTCTAATTTGACCGGGACAGTTTTGTTTGTTTTTTTGTTTGTTTGTTTTGTTTTTTGATTATTTTTAAATTATTCTTTCATAACTCTCCACAATTCAACAGCAATATCTTATTTCACTAAATTAGAATTTAGGATTTTTTTATTTATTATTACTTTTTTCAGTTTCTAGTTATTTGAGTGACTGTTGTGAATTTTGCCTTTTCTTTAATGGAAGTGTATGAATACATTTGAGGATGACTGTACATACCTACATACCCCCATGTACATACATACACACAGGATACACAGGCAAAGGACTTAAAAAAAAAATCAGATTACAGTTTAATCAACCGTATACAGTACGGCTGTTTTGTTGAGAGTGGAGCTGGGTATTACACAAAATAAACTGAATAATGAAGGAGGATTACCTCTGCATACTTTAGGAAAAACTAAAACCATCAACCATAAGGCTGGGTCTTGTATGCAGCTGAGTGTCCCAATAAGATAATTACCCAAAACACTTTTCAAAAGTGGTAAAGAAATGGCAAAATCTGGCTACAACTAACATTTTAGACTGTTTTAGACCTATCCAAAGTCCGAGCTTCAACCCCATCAAGAACCCACAGACTGTGCTGAAGAAATGGGTCTGTGTCAGAAAGCCAATGAATTTAGTTGATTTGCACCAGTTCTGTGAAGAAAAGTGGTCAAATACAGAACCAGAAACTTGCCAACAGCTTGTAGACAACCATCAAAATGCCTCGTTGAGGTGGAAGTGGCCAAGGGATATTTAACCAAATATTAGCATTACTCTATGTATATTTTCAAGCCAGCAGATTTTGTCATATTTCCAGAAGACCTATAATGTATCTATGAAAGAACCAAAATGCATTATTGTTTTTTGTGACGAAGACTTTTAAAATAATTCCTGCCTAGATAATCAGGAGTTATAGGAATCATTGGAAACTCAAGACTGCCGTGATATACATGGTCATTACAGATGTGTGTGGACTTTTGTTCACAACTGTAAGTATTGCTTATTTTGGCTTTTAGAACTTCAAATGTATCTATAATAAAGCTACTCAAACTTTAAATATGAATCCTATTACTTTATTTAAGCAGTTTGTTAAGTAATGATTTACCACATTTACCTCATTTACCTGTATTGAAAAATGAAACCTGCCTTTGTTTCCCTTCTTTCAATCGTTCTGCCATAACTCTGCTGTATTAAGCTCTTATAATCAGCCTTTCTATACAGTGCTTCCAGAGATATGTCCATCTTGCAGACAGCACTTCTTGCTATCTCTTCAATCCCCTGTGCTCCTATGTACGCTGGGACCCATAAAAACCTCTACAATGTTCCCTGACCTAGATGCACGATTTAATACAGTCAAATTTCTATTATTAGGTCTGGTCTGGCCTGGTCTTTTCTGGCACCACTTTTCCCGCCTTTCAGTGCCATTAGTGCCACAGTAGAATCTGAGCATATAATTATCTTTCCTGATCTAACATCCTTCACCCACCCATGTGCCCACAAGGTTGGCACAAGCTTCATAGTGAAGACTGAGAAATGATTTGATATCTGTCTTCATTGTTATTTCTGTAGTTGCATAAAGCTGAGTCTTGGAAATCAGTTTGAAATGTGTCCATTTTTCCTCAGGATGGTCACTAACTAACATCACAGTGTCACATACGTCCTTCCTCTTGATTTCCTATAATATGGGAAGGTCTACATCTGCCAGCACTGCCAGGCCCATTGACAAATCTTTAGTCTGATTTTTTGTGTTCTCTCCCTCATGGAATTTACCAGACTCCCATTCCTTATTTTTCTACATCTTACCTAGAGTTTCCAGTGCCTTCTAACAACTATTATAGAGGCCAAATGTGAGAGTGTAAACAGATTTTCTTTGTTATACACTGTGTGCACATGGGTTGTTGCTGTACTGAGGTTGAGGTATGAAGGTAAGAAAGCCATTGTTGTTGTCAGGTGTTCCCAGTAAAAATCACAGCTTATGTGAATTGCTGTTGCACTGTGCTGATGAAGCGAGCTAATCAGCTGAAGCCTGAGAGAAAGTTAAATGTACCAACATGAAGCGAACAACTTTTGTGATGCGTTTTCGGTGCTTTCATATATTTATTATAAAGATTGGGCTGGGAAGGGGCAGGCAGGAGTCTGATGTAGCGAAATGTGTGGACATGGAGGATTGAAGCAAACAAGTGAACCAGAAGGTTTGTAGATGTCTGGAGATCTTAGAATGGTAGCAGAACAGGCACTCCGATGGGATTTTCAGACGTGAATGGAGGACAGTGCTGGGGACGTGGTTGAGGCATTGAATCAAGATTGACGATCTGGGATTGAGTGATTGTCTGATCCAGGGCTTTATGACACACACCGTGGAGTTTGCATGTTCTCCTCATGCAGCGTGGGTTCTCCGGCTTCCTCCTACAGTCCAAAAACGTGTTGAGGTTAATTGGTGATTCTAAATTGCCCGTAGGTGTGAATGTGAGTGTGCTTGGTTGTCTGTCTCTAAGTGTAGCCCTGTGATAGACTGGTGTCCAGGTTGACCCTGCCTTCACCCAAAGTGGGCTGCTTTGGGCTCCAGCCCCTCTGCAACCCCACAGAGGATAAAGCGGTTTATAGATGATGGATGCATTGATTTCCAGCTCACCATACACCTCTGCTCTGCTGTACTGTTTAAGCTGTGCTCTATGCATCGCTTGTCCTCCTGCTGTCAGGGAGGCTAAAATCTGCAGCAAGTAAAAATCTGGTTAATTTCATTTGATATTAAGAAAATATTCCTAATTTGCAATTGCACAGTTTTATGTACTTTCAGTTTTTGTATTCCTCTCTGGGATTTTTTTTAAAAAAGGAAAAATATTAGGTAAGACACAGACACTGACAAAGGTAGTAAAGTGAACAAAAAGCAAACTTTAATCAAAGCTGATTCCCAAAAAAAAACAAACCACAGTTTTGATGAAACCAAAGCACAGGGAGCATGCAAAAGCACATTAAAAATCCAAAAAGATAACAAAAGCATGGAGTGAACAAAGGCAACGATAAAGAAATGCAAAAGGCCTACAAACCAGACAAACAGGGAAGATCACACAGAGAAAAGGACTGAGACGCTGGCAAGACAGACGAACCAGCAAAGAACACAACACGGGAAACACTGAGAATATGTACAAACTGTAGCAGAAAAGACAATCACACACAGGTGGAGCACTTTAGGGCGGGGCAGATGGTCACATCAGACAAAGACCTGGAAGTGTAAAGACACATGAGACAGAGGGAGAGTATGAACATGCAACAGGAAATGCCAAAACAAAACAGGACATAACTAAACCTGAACTAAGAGTGGGAGCTGGATGAGACACTGATGAACAGATGTGTCTTTTCTTGCTTCCTTGATTTTTTTTATTTTATTTTTTGCTCAGCGTATTTTACATAAGGCTACTTTCAACTTATGTGGAATTTCTTTTAAGGTTTATTTTCTTATTTTTTTGTCAGGATTTTTTTCAGTTTGTCTGTTTGAATCGCTTCTTTTTGTGGTCAACTGTGTGTGGATGTGTGTGTTCGTTGTAAATAGCTTTTTTGTTTGTTATATTTGTGTCTGTTGAATTTAGTATTTTTAAAAGACGTGTTAAAACCTAGTTTGTATTATGTTGTTAACAACCACATACTTTCACTGAGGTGTGTTATTTGAACTTGTGAGCCTTCAGTCACCATTAGCGGGGAAACTTGTGCTACATTCTGGGCGGTGAAATTCCCCTAGGTGGCGTTGTTGCCAACACTTTCTGATCTCTAACTGGTCGTCCGCCACAAAAAGCAGTGATGGTTGGCTGGACATAACTTTGTCTGTAGGGACCACTGCTGATTTTGTCTGCGTTAGTATCACCCGTTTTCCATGAGCTGCCACATGGAGGCACAGCAGGAGTCTGGACGATCAAAAAGCACCTGATTGTTGACCAAACTAAAGCGTTTTTAGGTACTACAGCAGGGTAGAATTGTATTCTATTCAATGCATCAAGTGCTTCACATTACTTTGTGACTTACTGCTCACAAATGTAGAGAAAATAAAAGTATAATGAAAAGTGTTGCAGAGGGGGGATCTAAATGTGGGCACAAATCTGTTGGCTGCCTCTTGGTTGTCAGGCTGTGGTGGATAGCGGGGTCATCAGTTCTCTGTCCTCTGGAGTGTTTCACAATGATATGAACAGTTGTGTAGCTTTAAAACATGGTACCTGTGCAAGTCTATCTTATGAAAAGTCTCTCAGAATCATTTATTTTGCTTTTTCACAAGAAATCTTAGGGGAAAAAAATTACTTCATTAATAAACAATGTTTCTGTTTTATGTAGATGAATGAAAGCCAGTATATTTGCAGATATGGCATGATTTAAAGTGTCAGGGAAGGTGGTCTAAATACATACATTTCAATGTTACGGATAGTGCTCTAAAATGGAAATGGCAGAATTTTTTTTTATTCTAGACGACAAAGTAGTATGTCTTAGTTGTACCAAAAGTGCATTAAACAGTGACTACTTAATGAGGGCAGCTGTAGTGCATACTTGAAGCAAAAAGAAAAAGTATGAATTGTTTTCTGGTACACTAAATAGTGTTGTAGTATCACATATGCAATCATTTTTTAAAAAATGTTATATTGTTTATTAATTGACACTGTTTTTGTATAAATTTGTTGTCACTTTGACATGAAAGAATCTTTTTGGGGGTAAATTCTTGACAATTAAAGTAAATTAAATTGGTTAATGCTGAAAAGCAATTAAAGCAGAAAGGGAGGGGAATATGTTTTGTAAACACTGTTAGGACAAGCCATCTTGATGCATTAATAACATCAGTCACAATGCAGGAGCTAAAGTCACTTTTGGACAAGTTGAAAACTGCATATTCCAGCTTAATTGACCCTTTTAAGCCATTTTAACGGTCAAATTAGGCGGGCTGGTTATAATCTAAAGATCAGTGTGGGCAAAATAATGCAGAGACATATTGACAATTGGAAAAAAAACAAATGAAATCTTTATTAGTGTTGGAGGCAGATACAAGCAGCTGTATGTAGTCATGGTATCATTTTTGGCCAATTCAGCTGGAATAATGCAGGTTTTCACTTGCCCAAAAATGACTTGGTTGACTTGATTCTAAATTGTCCGTAGGTGTGAATGTGAGTGTGCTTGGTTGTCTGTCTCTAAGTGTAGCCCTGCAATAGACTGGTGACCTGTCCAGGGTGTCTGCTGCCTTTGCCCTAAATCAGCTGGGATAGACTCCAGCCCCCCTGAGACCCTAGTGTGGATTAGGTGTATAAAGGTAATAGATGGATAAATCTTCTATTACTCTTGTTTTGTTCTATAGTTTTTTTATTGCTTACCTATTTTGACTAGATGTTTTTTTTTTTTTACTCAATTTCAAAAGAGCCAACACAAGAATTCCAATGCGCCTAGACTGTCTGTGCACACATGACAAATAAAAATCTTGAATCTTGAATGCAGTATCCATACAGCTAGGATTTTCTTATTGCATGTTATACACTTAAGTCCAGCAGGGGGCGATGACGCGCCTGCTCACATGTTGGCCTACCGCCAATTCAACCGCACGAAGAAGAAAAAATAAAGAACGCCACGAAGAAGAAGCTCATCACTTCTACATGTGCTCACGCCGTGTGTGCTGATTGAGGACCATCGCAGAGCGGACAGCAAATATTCCTGTAGTCTCCGTCGATTTAACGCCTTACGCCGGTGAACATGAGGCCAGGTACAGTGATGTTACGTGCTGTTGTACTTAGTGTTGGTAGTTTTAGAGGAACGTTAGATTGTGTGCTGCGTCGATGTGTGCTCGGCCTTCACTGGCGTGCAGCTCAACGAGCCTTACAGTAAACCAGTGTTACTTGGAAGAAAAAAAAACATGCCGCCAACTGTGTGGACGCTTTCTCCATTAATACGCGGAAACTAAACTAAATATCCACGTTAAATAAATTCTCTAACCACATTAATACCCGAGCAGCAGTGGCGACACGTCGTGGTCTTCTCGTCGCTCAGCACACGTGTTGGGATTCATTCAGCAACACAATATAGTTAAACGAACACATAACGAATCCTAGAAACTAACTAGGTGTTGTTTTCTTGCACAGCATTATTTTTGATCGTTCCCAACCACTCCAGTATGTTTGCAACTGCTTTTTTGTGTGGTTTGTGTCACGAGGCTAAAGCTGTGCAACTTATGCTAACGCTAGCTCAGACCGGAACCATGTGAGTCTGTATTTACGCGACTCCGTGAGTCAACACGTTTATCACACAGCCACGATTGAATGTTTGACAGATAATAATTATGAATAGAAACTGCATTCTAACTTCATGTAGAACTGTATCGTACTCCATCATAAATAGATCTGAGTGAAAAGGACGAGTAGACTAAAATCGGGCCCTCGTTGGTGAGCTCACTGTGTTTTGTTAGCATGTAGCTAGCTCTAGCATCAGTCAAAATAGGAAAAAAGAGGTTATTGTTGCCGTTACAAGACAAGAGTTGCACACCAAAACCGAACACTCAACTTTTTGGGCGTCATCTTGAGAATTTTAGATTGTTTTTATTGTAGTTAAATGCAAGTGTTGAGCCAAAACGTGTATACCACGACTACACACAGCTGCTTTTATCTGCCTCCAACAGTAGTAAAGATGGGTTTGTAATTGTCTTTATACATCTGCATCTATTTTGTCTGCGCTGTTCTTTACATTATACCCAAACCACTTATCTGTACCTTCTTAAAATCCCTTTAAATGGCCAATTCAACTGAAATAATGCAGTTTTCCACTTGTCCAAACGTGGCTTTATCTCCTACATTGTGACTGATGTTTGTCCTGTTACAGTTCTAACAAAAGCTATTCATCTCCCTTTCTGCTTTCATCGCTTTTCAACATTGGTCAATTGAATTTACCTTGTCAAGAATATTATAAGAAAAGACACCTTCATGTCTAGTGAAACATATTAGTACTAATTGTTAGTTAGTGCTAGAAATCACACAATTTGTGAAGTGAATCTCGAAGACCAGTGAATGTGTCTGAAGTGACCCAATCATAAAGGCATCTGTATCTGGAAGGTCCAGTCACTGGTGAATATTTCTGGCTAAAGCCACACCATGAAGTAGAAAAGAAGAAAAAAAACACTAAGCAACTCAGAAAAGGTTACAATGTGTTGGGAAATGCCAAAGGCCAACCTGATGCAGAGGCCTAAAGAAGTATGAGTTGGGAGAAGATTTGTTTTCCTGCTAAACGATGCCCCAAAGCTACAGAGAAATGGTTTAAAGATCTAAAGACGGCTCTGGAGTGGCCCAGTCAAAGCCCACGCCTTAGTCCAGTTGAGAATTTGGCTGGACTTGAAAATGATAAAACTACTTTTTTGTCCATCTGACGATGCAACCTGACTGAGCTTGAAGAGTTTAGCAAAGAAGAGTCAGGGTAGAATTGTCTCAGTGTGCAAAGCTGCAGACTTGTCCACAGAGGCATGGCGCTTTAGTTGCAGCCAAAGGTGCATCTGTTAAATGCTGACTGTAAGGAGGTAGATACATAAGCAATCACATTTTTTGCTTCATATTTCTAACGTTTCGCAATACTTTGACATCTGTTTTCACAATTATGAGAAAACTTGTGAAAAAAAATCTAAATTGCATTGACCACTATTCAGTGCTGAAAAGCAATAAGGGAGCTGCAGTGAGTGGGAAGTAAACTGTCCATGTATAATCACTGTCCTGTAACATAATTGATTGTCACCATGCACCAGTGCAGCATTACTTGAAATGCACATGTATACATTTACACAATTGTCCTGTTTTGTTCCAGGTTTTAGTCCTCGTGGCGACAGAGGAGGGAGAGGTGGAGGACGAGGAAGAGGAGGATTTGGTGACCGGGGTGGATTTGGAGGACGAGGAGGATTCCGAGGAGGAAGAGGTGGGAGTTGTTATTTGTATTGTCACATAATGTGCATTATCGTAGGTGTTCAAATGTGGCATGAGAACAACTTTTTGAAGGACTTGTGGAACATATTATTCATTATGGAATCTAAATAATGTTTAATGTGCCTTAGATAAAATATTACAAGTATAGTATACCTGTGACAAAAGTGCCTATGTGATATATATCACTCAAGAGTGTGTGTGTCATTCTTTGTTTGCTTTGTACTCTTTTGTGTGCCACAACTCTTTCATACACTTTATGCACTTGTGTGTTAAGTAAAAAAAAAAGGTATGACGTCTGTACATTCTCATCACATTTGCTGTGTTGTGACTTAACGTGACAGGGATATCTTATTTTTGTTAAATATCCGATGCCTCAAACCTGACTTCTTCTGCTCACATCTCTGGAAGGGCCTAAGACCCAAGGAGAGGAGTCAAGGAACATGCAATTAGTGAAATGAACTAAGGGGCAGCTTGATTGAAATGTGTCTGTTTTTGTTGTTTAGGTGGATTCAGATCCCCAGACGGTGGCGGATTTCGTGGTAGAGGAGGTGGTGGCAGAGGCACCCCGAGAGGAAGAGGAGGCCGAGGTGGCGGCAGAGGAGGCTTTGGAGGAGGGAAGAAGGTCTTAATTGAGCCACACAGACATGAAGGTTTCAATGATTCCTTTCTTGGATTTATACTTGGAAATGTTGTAGAAAGCCCAAAGGAAGCGCTGCAAGAGTTGTTGCATTCTTTCAACATTTCTAGCTGTATGTGTTTGAGCTTTTTTTGTCTGTAGGACCCTGACTTATGGTGTGTGTCTGTCTTGTCTGTCTGTCAGGAGTGTTCATCTGCAGAGGTAAAGAAGATGCCCTGGTCACTAAGAACATGGTGGTGGGAGAGTCTGTGTACGGAGAGAAAAGGATCAGTGTGGAGGTGAGTGACGATCAACGATACAGTGACTAGACATCGGAGGCTGAGGCCCAAATCATTCATTGTCGTACCAAATTTAGATTTATAGCAATTTGACAAACGGTACAAAAAACACAATATATACAGTGGTCAGTTTTTTTTATGTACATTTTTTTGTCTTATGGGTCATTCAAGCCAAGGTGATAAAAACTAATGTATCAATCGATATCCTTATTGATAAAGGAAAATATTTACAAGTGTTTAGCACAGACACCAGTTCAGCTTTGTGACAACCTCTGCTGCTGGGTTCAAGGCTCAACAAATTTCCTGTAATTAAGAATAAAAGTACAACATTCCCTGTTGAGTAAACTTTATAAAAGCACCTCATGGTCTCTGGTGTTGTAGCCAGACTTTGTCAATTTAAAATGTTTGTTGCTTGTTAGGAAGGAGAGACGAAGATTGAGTACAGAGCCTGGAATCCATTCCGCTCCAAGCTGGCAGCAGCCATCTTAGGAGGAGTCGACCAAATCCACATCAAGCCAGGCACTAAGGTCATGTACCTGGGAGCTGCCTCTGGTACCACAGTATCCCACGTTTCTGACATTGTTGGACCAGTAAGTACTGCACACTCTACTATCTGCTACCCGGTATATAAGAGATTAAGAAATTTGCGATGCGCTACAGAAATCTGTTGTGGATAAATACAACTACTTTTTATTAGTTTCTTCAAAAGGTCTGAGGAAGTGACATCATAGGACATATTAACAGTTAAGATTTTATGAGCATAAATGAATTATTCACAGTTTTACACTTGGAAAAATCAGTTGAACACAATCAAACCAAAGTAAAGTAAAAGGTCCAATTTGAACCAAGATGTAACATTGAGTTCAGCCTGACATGAATTTTTGGATGTTTTCATGACTAGTATAATAAACCTGTAGAATCAGTTTTAAGTGAAGCTTTCTACATTACAATAACTTAACTTGCATGTCTTGTGTTTCAGGAAGGGCTAGTCTACGCTGTGGAGTTTTCCCATCGATCAGGTCGTGACCTTCTCAACGTGGCAAAGAAGCGCACCAACATTATTCCAATCATTGAAGATGCTCGGCACCCGCACAAATACCGAATGCTGGTTGGTAGGTAGTCCTCGACCGCAGCACAACAGAACACTGTTTTTAGAGTTTTCGTAGTTCCAGTATCGGTCTGTTCTGACAGCACGTAAACCAGGCATCACCAAGTGGCGGACCTCAGTCCGGATCCGGACCGAGTGATGGTTCTGTCCGGACCCGTGACCAATCTCTGATAAATTCACCAGAATATATTTTCATGGAGCATTTTTTCCAATAGTCGCGGCTGTGCACAGCGGGCACTGCTACTCCAGTTTATACGGCAGTAGCTCCATGCAGTCGAGCCAATCAAATCGTTTGGTTACCCTGCACGGCAAGCGCATCGCCACAGCTCGCTGCCGCTGCCACTTAGCGCTTGCCTAATGCCTATACAGCAGAGCAGAGAGGAAGAGACAGTGATGACAGCATGGTTGGCTCCAAAAGAAGGAAGCTTGATGAGGAAAACCGCTGCTTTGAAGATGAGTGGACGGAGAAATTTATGTTCATTCTTCCATCAGTCAGTTCACAGCCAGTGGCTTCATCTGCTCTGAAACCATGGCATGAACTAAAAGTAGCAACGTGAAGCGCCACTACGAAACAAAGCACAGCTCTTTTGAGCAAAGTTGTCCCCTGAAGTCCGAGCTGAGGGCAGAATAACCGAGTGCAAGCCCTGTATGACAGATCTACCTGACGTATCACGCACATTTACAGCCCAGCAACGTAAAAACAAAACCTTTTAGTTATTGTTTTCTGAGGATGTTGACTTTCTTACTTGAAAGTGGAGGCCTTTGGTTCTTTAGACTGGGACCTCTTTCATTTAAGAGATAAAAGGGTGATTCGGCTCTGTTTCGCTTTTGAAAATGTATTTTATTGTTTTTTGGTTGTTTTTTTTTTTCCCCTCTAATCTGGCTTTAAGACACAAACTGGACTTCGGTTCGGACCTTTTACTTGGAGGAAATGTTAATTACTGGACCTCAGTGACTTTTAATTGAACACCCCTGACGTAAACCATATTTAAGCCAGGGTCAGTGTCATGACAGTTTATACCAGCAACACTGACTTTAAGCTTTTTGAAGCCGGACAATTTCTTACATATAGCACCTATAAAAAAGTATGCACCTCCCTTTGAAGTTTTCTCTTTGCTTTTTAACATTGAATTTTTTAATTAAAATGGATCTGCCTATTATTACAGAAAATGACAATGGACACTGCACATAAGCATCATGCGGTCATAAGGCTGTCAGTATCTGCATTTGAGAAGTGACACTGGATAACCTTCAATGTAAATGTGTTAACAGAACCTGTGTATGGTCTCTCTCTTTAGGCATGGTGGATGTGATTTTTGCTGACGTTGCCCAGCCTGACCAGACAAGGATTGTTGCTTTAAACGCTCATAACTTCCTGAAGAATGGCGGACACTTTGTTATTTCTATAAAGGTACGTTGATGACTGCCTCAACAGTAACTCTTTAAACTGAAGGCTGGTTTTTGAGACTGAAACTTGATTTTTAAAACTATCTCTGGACATCCAACTAGTTTACCAACACAATAACTACACAAACACCATGCGACTAAGTTACCTTATTGGCCAGCTAATTATGTGACAGTAGAATCCAGAGAGAATCATAAGATGCGGTTTCAGTCTTGAGACTGACAGGGATAGTTTGGACTTATGAAAGAACTGGACAGAGGTCACTGTGACCTCCATCCTGTTCCTGTGAAAGCGATATATTAGGAACACTTGGAGGGAATTTCATTACTTTTGGCACACCATCCACTTTGACTCAAGGATCACTGTTGGGCTAAATATGCTTATTGTGAGAAAATGTTACACAAATGTATAGTAGGATTAACTGATGTCCTCACATTCTGTATCCAAGTTAAAGGTCAGCTTCACTGTGACATTATAATGTTCTGTGAAGACAATTTTCTGGCCATTTTTCAATGCCATAACTGAAGAACAGAAACATATTTTACATTTAGTCAGATGCTGAATTAGTGACAATAATCTTGGGTGCCCACCATTAAACTGCATTGGTGTTCTGTGCTGCCAGGTTGAAGCTGTGTTAGTTATCCATATTTTAGAATGTGTTTACTTGAGCAACGTCCATATGTGAAGCGTTTTCTAATGCCCTGGTGACAACTTTGTGTTCTATCTGAATGAGCTTCACTGGCCAAGCATGTAAAAGTAGTTTGATTTTGTTTTTTTGTTTCTCACAACGGACTTAACTTTCAAAACTCCCTGCAACAATCAGCCACAGCTTTAAAGCCACTTGTCCAGTCTTGTGTTGGTCTCCCTTGTGCCCTGAGTTCTGTAAGTTGCAAGGTTGTGCCTCAATGTATGGCCAGCTCATTCTGCAGGTGTTCTGTCGGACTGAGTCAAGTCAACACCTTAAACTCTGTCATGCCTCTCAAACCATTCCTAAACAATTTTTGCAATGTGATAGGGCACATTATACTGCTTAGAGAGGCCACTGAGATCAGGGAATACCATTGCCATGAAGGTTTGTACATGGTCTGCAACAGTTTGTAGCTAGGCAGTACATGTCAAAGTGATATAAATGCCAGGATATTCAGCAGTACATTGCCTATTACACTGTCTCCATCAGCTTGCTGTCTTCCCATAGTGCATTCTGCCATCTCTTTCCCATGGAAACGACCCACATATGCCCAGTCATCCACATTAGAGTTGTTCCTGCATAGAGGAATTACTGTTTTCTTATAAACGTATGGTGGTACACTTTGAGCTCATCTAGCTGTTTAGGGAATTATGAACATTTTTGTTCAAATAAAAAAAAAAAAGAAAAATAGTTTTCCTGCTGAGTCCCAATCTGATACCATTTCCCTACACAGGCAGTATCTCATATGTAGAGTAGAGGGTAGAGTGTACTGTTGTTCCACCATCTCGCATACTGCATAAACCTGTGTTCTCTACATGCATGTCAGAACATACATTGTATATTGACTGTAGTACCTGCTTGGGCCACCAGGTGGGGCCTCTTACTGTTGACTACTGTAGTGGCTCAAGGAGGCGGTCCCTCAGATGAGTTCAGCGCTATGTTGGCATGCAGAGAGCGTTGTGGAAGTTGAGCTTGCGATGGGCACCATGACAGACTCCTACGATGCTTAATGTCCCCCAGCAGAGCTGAACTGTATCAGGCAGCTTGTTACCACAATGTGTGCTCACCCTTTCTGACACCTGCAGAGAAAATGTAACCAAAGAACGCAAATCAACTTAAGAATGCCCTAAACCCAGTCCAGCACTAGCTTGAGACATCCCTAAAAAGCATAGATTTTGTCAATGCTGGCTATGATAGACCAGGTTTTCAACAATTTGTGGTAAAGTAGCTCTTCTGTGCGGTCAGAACATACAAGCCAGCCTTCACTCCCCAAGCATGCATCTATGACCCTGGCACTGTTTCACCAGTTGTCTTTGACCAGTTTTGGCAGGTGCTAGCCACTGCATACCAAGAACACCACACAAGACCAGCTGTTTTGGAAATGCTCTGAGCTAGTTATCTGACAAACTTTTTATTTTTGTTATAGTGGTTTATAGCCTTACATGGCCTATTTTTACCACCTTCAAACGTGGAGCTTTAAGAACTGTCTACTGACTGACTAATATTGCACCCCTTGAAAGGTGCCATTGTCACAAGGTAATCAGTGTTATTTGCGTCACATGTCAGTGGTTTTAATATTGTGGCTGCTTGGTGTATGTTGAGTCTGGACGGCATGTGTAAAGTGTCACTCCCTGTTTGTTGGAAGCATTCAACCACAAGGTCGTACTTCCAGTTTTGATCATTTGATGTTTGTTCTTGATAAGTTTGTCAATGGTCTGAACTGTTTTTTTTTTTTTTTTCTTTTCTTCCTTTAGGCTAACTGTATAGACTCGACAGCAGCTCCAGAGGCAGTGTTTGCCTCAGAAGTAAAGAAGATGAGTGTTGAAAACATGAAACCACAAGAACAACTCACACTGGAGCCTTATGAAAGAGACCATGCTGTGGTGGTGGGCATCTACAGGTAAACTAACACTAGCCTGCTCTCCCTGACCAGCTTAGATATGGTGCTTCCCAACAGGACTCTTTTATTGATAATAGAATTGTGCATGATTCTAAATTAATTTTAATCTAAAGTATGTAGAAATATGAAGTTTTATTATTCTATAAATCTGTCACATGACACATTATTACGGGTGCAGCTTCGACTAAACAGATCATCTGTGTTAAACACCAGCAGTAACGTTTAGTTGCTCATTCAGTTGCCCTCCTGTCTGATTGAAGGTTAAAGTTAGGCTAAGCTGCAATAAGATTTTTTAGTTATAATACAGCGCTCTGTTCTGTCTAAACTGATGTAATGAAGATATATACACGCCAAAGAGTCATCTTTGTTCTCAGCTAGTGTACCTACATTTGGAGCAAATTGCCCAGGTAGTTCTAAGAGTGACGCACGTTGTACATTGCTGATAAGTTTTTATTCGTGTGTCTAGAATTTTAGCAACGCTGTACTCAAACATACTACAAATCCTGTCCACAAAAACTCAAATCTTTAAAGTAATCAAATGGAGAGGAAAGCTTTAAGCTGGTGCTCAAAGACAGTGAACCCTTCCACACAGCACAGGTGGCAGAAGCAACCAAACGTTGCTTCAAACTGTTGCCCAGTTCACCTCACTTAGCCGACCTAATTTGTCGAATTTCTAAAGTCCCATTTGTGTGGTCGCCATTTTCATTCTGGTGCGGTCATCAATGCCGTTGAGTAGCTGAAATCTCAAGATGTGACCACCTTCTACGTAGCGATAGTGAAGCTTGAACGTTGGTGGACAAATTGCATTAAATTAAAGTAAATGGGTTGAAAAATAATGCACCAACAACCTTCCTCCAGTGTCATGTTGTGGTGTGGCCAGGAACTTTTTGAGGTGCTCTTGTGCATCTTTTATCCTCACTGTGTGACCAGGGCATTAATATATTATAACTGCACAGAAAACTACTAAATAGTCAGCAAACAAGGAATTAATCCAGAGTTCCAGTTTAACACCTTGTCATTCAGTAACTGTCGGCCGTCACATGTTGTCGTTCTCTCTAGAAACCTGAATTATGAAAATTATGTAAAAACGAGAAGCAAAGTGTCGCCCACTCATCACTATGGTCATTAAAGCGTTGTGTGTGTGTATATATTTATATGTGCACGTATATACATGTGTATACTATATATGTATGTGTGTATATGTAGGTATACATAGAAGTGGCTGTGTATGGACATATAGAGAGCAAAGAGAGCCCTGACCAAGCCTGAAATACTTCAGTTTGTGTGAAGAGTCTAGAATCTGTACAGTTGTCACTTTGAGCAATGTCTGATGAAAAATATTTTAACATTTTCCACCATATTCTAATTATGTGAGATGCACCTGTGCATTCAGACCCTCCCACACGCTGCCGTCAGCTTTGCATATATAGTGCCTGAACCTTTTCTTTTTTGTATTGATTGTTTAACCTATTTCTTTTTTTCTTTCCTCAGACCTCCACCTAAACAGAAGAAGTAAGGTGTGGAAGAGAGCTCAGGCAAACAATTACCATTTTCAACCACCATCTACCTTTGGCACTGTCTGTGTTGTGTGTTGCTCTCCTTTCACCTCCTCCTGCCTGTTATATTTCCTCCACAGTGGAAATGGATGACTACCAATTAGGCTAAAATTTAGCTGAGGTTCCATTCTTTGAGTCATTTTAATAGTTGACTGCATCAATCATCCAACTTCTGGACGGTCCTTCTATTAGTGGGTCTGTTTCTGCTATAGATTGCCATCCGAGTTGGTGGCCCCACTGGAGCAAATCATGTTAGTAGTTTGTAATATGCAAAGACATTTCTTTACAAACCACCTGTATTTCATGTTTGTTATGCAGATATGTGATACATATATACAGATGATCAGACTACAAAGAAAGTGGTCAGATGTTAACTGTACAAGTGATCATGAAATGTTTGAATTTCACTTCATATGCCCAAATGTTATAAAGCATTTGTCTGAAACTTTTCTCCATAAGGTTCTCCCAGTTATGCAGGTTTGAATAACTGCTACATTGTTTGAGTTTGGCTCCAGTGAGGTTTCTTGTGTTGTCAGTATTTTATTTTGTTTTATTGCTTCTCTGTGCTCCTGATAATTTTCTTCCTTTTATTACTCTAATGAAGTTGTTCTGGTCCCGGTGTTGCCTTTATCTGGGTACTTGTGATACACATAGTACAACCCCTATTGGTAGGGATATCCTTAATCCTGCGACAAATAGACCTGTTGGTATTGTTCATGTATGTTAACTGGCAGAACTTACATACAGTAAAATATTCATTTTTTATTATGTTTGATACTAGTATAACTTTGTCAGATGAGTGTATGACAAGAATGATTGTAGACAGTTGACTACAATTTATGCTTGAACCAGTTCAAATGTATTTTTTGACATAACTGGGAACTTTGCTTTAATAAAAGTATTGTTTTTGATTGGTTATAATTTAATTGTATTGTCTAGCTATGAAGATGATGTAGAAATGTACTTTCACATCCCAACCAAACTCTTTGGAACACGTCTGTATTTTATTCTGTTTACTTGCACTGTAGGAGTAGACACATGGACTGATGAGCAGTTGTGGGTGTTGGTGCTGCAGTGGTCCATGGTTCCTCTGGACCAGCACCTCAACAGAGCTTCATCTCCATCTGAGTGCATGGCCAAATGTTGTCACTACTAAAACCGAGATTTATATATCTAGTTCATGACAGCAACACTATTGACGGGATGTGATTTATGCGACTAACCGAATGCCATTGATGTTATTTGTTAAACGGACCTATATGCAGAGAAATCTAACAGGTTCTCTACATTAACTCGTGACAACTTGCGCCAAACTAAGCTGCTTTTTTCTTTTCTTTATTCTTTTTGTCGAAGCCAGCACACAAATTATTCGGAACCGGGTTTCGTTTAGACTTTCGTTGCATTTAAAATTTTTACGCAACCACGTCTTCATTTAAAATTTTTGGAAGTTTGTGAAGCCATACACGGTGGATTTGTTTTGGCAGCCATTTTGTGGGAAATTTTTCTGGAACGCGCTGGGCCGTACTTGCCTGGTGTCGGGAGTGCGCTCTCAATGCAGCCCCTCTCCTTTGACCGATATTAACATCACAGAGGGGCTGGCCATCATAGAGCTAGCTGTAGCTGTACCTGCTAAAATACATAGATTTTTCATCGCGTCTGCAGGTTCTGGCCATAGGCTGGCCGTTGACGCCAAGCAACCTGCAGTTAGCGGATTGTCTTCCTTCAAATTCCAATGGCAGTGTTTTATTAGACAGCTAGCATGCTAGCGACTAGCTAGCTAGCTAGCTCGTTCATGTTAGCTTATTGCCTTTAAATCCATTTAAAAGCGGAAAGGATCGCTTATCCAACTTTCTCACGCCGTAGCTGTAAGGTGATCTCTGAGAACAAATAGTGATCAAGTAAATTAGGTTCGCCGAATTGAAAGAAGAGTAAGTTCAAGGTGGTTGAGGCGGCGGGCTGCCCACCTCCCCTTAGGCAGGGCTAGCTGTGCTGCGCCGGCAATCAGTCCTCATCGACAACCCGCTCCCCGAACACCGGAGAATACAGAATACCGCAATTTTACTGGAAACTAATATCACCGGATTTTATTGGCCAATAACTCTATATTAAATTAACTGGATTTCTGCTGTGGAAGAGGAACGACTGATCCGGGGGAGGAGGCTCGGTTCGTGTGGACGAAGGGAGATAGTGGTTCCGAACATGGCTGCGACGCGGAACTTGGTTCGACACACCGCCTGAGGTAAGAAATAGCCGGTCTGCGTTTGTGTGTTATTCAGGGAGAGTTGGTGGTTGTGTGCAATACGTGTTAGAGGCTTGACAGCTGAGCAGGGTTAACAGTGCTGGGTAGAAAATGTTACCTATTCCCCACGCTTTTCAGCCCAGCTACCCGGCCTCGTGTCACCATTCCTCTGCCGCTACTGGTCAGATGGCTAATAGGGAAGGAGGCAGACTTCGATAAAATAGGCGGGTTGGACAATGAATTATTTTTTTTCACCATTAAGGCTCTCCCGGCCTATCTCGGTATCTGAGACGTAAATTATGAGGATGGACTCATCCCGTTTTAGTCCTGTGCACCGTCGTCTAAGTGTAGCATTACTAACCCCATGCCCTTCTACTTTACCTTGTCACTGAGTCGTTTCTGACGGCTAACGGTGCTGCTAGTTGACCGAGGCTCGGGCTGCTCATAAATGAGCTAATGCTGGTTTTCATCAATGTGTGCTTATCTAAGCAAGTTTAAGTAGGAGTGGTATTGCGACCTGCCTTAAGTTAACGCACAGCACCCAATTGAAAGGGAAGGATGCCGCCGGAGATGGATGTATGTGCTGTTACATGATGGAGACGTGTTGATATCCTCCTGCATACGTGTGGTGTGCCATGCAGATTGCGACGGCTTTAGCTGTCATAGCAGCCAGCCAGTAGCCCCGGACTGCTCTCAGTGGACATGCAGCATTTTATTTGTTATGGCAGCTAGCAGTAGCTGCTAGCTCCGCTACCGCATCACCCCAGCCCTTACCATGCCCTGGAGTAGAGCGACACAGGCCCCCAGTTGCTTGGAGATGGCTGTTCCTAGTCAAGGAATGGGACGACGAAGGTGCAGTGGTGATTCATATCTGGGAGAATTGTGACTGAACATCTTTACGTGTATGGGTTTTATGGCCGTCACTTAACAGAAGATGTGGTCTGAAGCGGTTGACTGTTAAAATTAAGGTTTGTCACAGATGCTGCTCCCCCTCCAGACACGCTCCCCACCCATCTACTCCCCCCGCCTTGCTCAAGTTAAGGCTCACTGTTGTCTTGTAGCAAACTTGCGGCTTTAAGTGAACGATTGCTGATTTATTTCAATGTTTTCATTCATTATTTCTCAAATCACATCAGCTTCTCTCTTCAAGAACAGTGAGGATGTGCTTCCTGACTATGTGTGATTCAAGGGGAATCTGTAATCTGGGGAGTTGCAGTTCCAGCGAGCTGCTCAGGTCTTCAGTGATGTTTAATGTGTTCGCTTTTATTCTGTGAAAGGACTGAGAAAGGTCTAAATCACAATTAGTCAATATCTGATTGGTTGGTAATTGGGGATTATAGTGTGTTCCGTAGTGGTCCCTTTACAGTTGTCCATTGATTCTCAGTGTATAAATTCTAAATATAGCTATTACAGTATCTAGACTTAAATTTATGTAAAATGATCTTATTCCTTTTCATGTTAAAAGGTGCTGTGGTACTGATATTGATTAGCACTGTATTGTGATAGTGTAGCATAGGACTTGCTGTAAATCATGACATTATGCATCACCAAGCTCAAACAATGGTAATTATTATAGAGTAAAATGTTATCAGTTAGATGGCAGACTGGGCAGTGGCACAGTAGCAGTGGAGCATTTAAGAGTGGCTTTTGTCAGTGCTACAACTTCAGTGTTCTCACTCACTCAAAGGCAACACCTTGTCTCACTCGTGCAACATTAAGTACATTTTTTGATTACTTTGTCCACTGGAGTGGTTTTGTAGTCTGTGTCTTTTGGCCACAAACAGCCAGTAGACTTGTTTCCCTACTAACAGCACAGCTGTGACAACAAGTCCAGAGTCTTTGAGTGATAGCTGAGGCACATCAGCTTTACAACCCCGGAGACAGTGATGGACTGATTCCAGAATGTATCAGGAATTTTCTCTTCTACTTATTCTTGTGGCCTTGTTCCTCTTTGCCTCGTGTCTTTACATACATGGAATAAAAGCTTTGTTGCTCAAGATGAAACTTTATAATTTTGAGTGGAATGAGTTTTTGCTTCAGCTGCTGGTACCGAGTGTGTGACTGTGTCTAGTAGGAACCGAGCTCTCTGTGCATCATCCAGCAAAATGGAGCTGAAACAGGTACTCCTCAGCTCGAGGACAGCACATTTTCCAAGTACAAAAAAAGAGGCTGGAGTAGTGTTCAGTTCACATTGCACTTTTATTTTGCAAATGGACTAATGTTTCAACACGAGTAGAAGAAGAAGTACGCAAACACATAAGGCAGACAGATTTATTCTACCTGAGCCAGCTTTACTATTATCAGTAATTAATTGGTTGAAAAGAGTTTGACATCTTTTGAAAAAATCCTATTGATAAATCCAAAGGTGGGAGTTAGTGTCTAAGTGTCACATCCCTAACACCATGACAGAAACACAGGAACGTAGACCTGAAGTTACACAGGTTCAAGTACAACAAATATCAAAACAAACATTTGTCAAAGGTGACAACCAAGAAGAAATGTGGCAAATCAAGCAAATCATCTATGTCAGGGCTAACGTCATGTCAGAGACAACAAACTTCTCTGAGATTTACAAGGATAAAGGGACTATAAATACCTGTTCAGTTTGACAACTTCAGAGGAAACATGACAAATTCAGTTCTTCATTTATGCCAAAGGGCTTCACTGTGTTTCAAGTGTGCAACCAATACGCTTCTCTGCAAAGCACTGAGTTTATGTCATCACCACCTGTAGGAGAAGGGAGTTTCTATTCCCCAGAGCTTAAGTGATGCTGCAGTTAGCCTGTGCATCAAATCAAGTTTTATTTTATTTCATTTTTTTTCTGACACCCAGGTCCAGTGAGTTACAGTAGTCTAGCCATGAGGAGAGGAATACAGTGATTACAGCTGTCATGTCTTTCCGACATAGGATGGAATTCCATTTAGCAATTTTTCTTAGTCGAAGAAAAGCCCATCTTTACCAAAATGGCCGCACATGTGACCTTTTCTTGAGAGTGTGCGAGTTAAAATATCTCGTGGTTGCATTTGTGTGAGTGCGTGATGATCATTAAGACTCGCTCTAACTGGCGCAGGTAACTACTGCGTTAGCCATAATGGTGGAAAGTAGTACTTTAGTTTCCCGTGGCCCTGGTAGTTTGTCCATGCCGTAAAACAAGTTATTTAGCGGTTCTGTGCTCCAAAGGCAAAGCGATGTGTAGCTGATAATTATAAAAACAAAATGAGAAAAGGGGAGGCGGCTGGTGGAGGTGGACAGATCTGACTCAGGCACACCTGATGATCAGAGTTCAGGTGCAGGTAGGAAGATACCGACTGAACCGGTGAAGGAAAAAAAATGCAATACATTCATTTACAACGGCTTCCACAGTAGTATGGCTGCAAAATTAAATGAATACTAATCATGATCATGGTTTTAGTTTTTCATTATTACATAAACATGATCGATTGTAGTATTTACATTTAAATATGCGCTCCACTCAAAAAAAAAAGGTGAAATGTGGATAAGATTGAAAAAAATCTGTCTCACCTTGGACAAATCTGATGTGAGACTGCCCAGTTTTTACTCTTTTCAAAGTAATTTTGCTCACACACCTGTCTGAGAGCACTGCAGCCACCTAGCAGCATCTACCGCAGCCTGCAATGTGAGGTGTTTAGGGAACCTCGGTAAATGTAGTGTCTATGGATTAGCAGATGTTCAGCAAGTGATGTGTTTTGCCTGTGCCTCAAAAAAAGAAAAAGTTAGTTTGGAGCCCTTCCTATGGTTCTCCACATGTCATTAATTTTGACTGAGAAAACCCTGTCAGCTTTTGTGCAGTGACCAGGAGGCCTGCCTGGTCCTTCAGAGGTTTGAAACAAATGTGATCAACTGGTTTTTCTAATATCTAATTATTCTAGTAATTCTGTGCGGAATGTTTGGCAACAGCGTAAGCTATGTTTTGTGTATGTATTCCTGTCTTACGTTCAGATATGCACATTTTTGAATTTGTCCAGCGTGCACCAGACCACGGGGACATTTTAAAATATAGACAACATGTGTGTTCTCCACTTCAAATCTGATCAAGACACACTGCTGTTAAAACATTGGTGTGTTTGCAGTGTGTTCCAGCCCTCTGTGTAACTGTATATGTTTGGCTTTTGATTAATGATTGATTGAATGTTTTTTTATATGTTTGTTTTTTCAAGGGCTGATATCAATTATTGATACTCAAGAAAAGGCAAACAATCAATGTTTGGAATCAATGTATATTAAATATTATTAACAGTTAGTGATAGTAGGGAACCTGACATTAGTAACTATTACTTCATTAATAATAATTACTGTTACTGAATTTGTACATATATACATTAAATGTTATATATAATAGCGTGTGATAGAAGGAAAGCTGTCATTTATAACTGGGTTACTTCATTAATATGAGTTATAGCTGAATAAGTACAATAGAAACAGGAGTGAAGATGTCAGTGTCATGTGATGTTAGGATGCTTTCCTCTATTTAGTGTGAGATCAATTGATCGAGATCGATCAGTTTGTCTTCTCTATTCCTGCAGTTAGGTCTTCTGTTTTTTTCTTTCACTGTACTCACATTTATTGCCCTCCAAGGCCAATATCTTAAAGCTTTATTTCTTATGTTATAATTCACAGAGCTGCTCCACTCTGCTATCGTCTGTCCCTCTGTGTAAACAATAACTTTCAGTGATTGGCTATTACTTGTAATGTGTAGCCAATCAGAGAGTGCTGTGGGCGGGACTTTGCTTGAGAATGGCTACAGGGAGAGGTAGTGCCCGCTGCATCAGAGCCAAAGTGATGCATTCAGTTTGTTTAGCAATAAAGAATCAGTCAATGAAAGTACCAATATTTCAAAAAATCCATTTAAGAATTTTTCTTTCTGTACAATAAATGACAGCATTCCCAACATGTCATCTGTAAACTGGAGGGTGTGGCTAAAAAATACATTCCATGGAAATTATTTAGTTTTTAAGAATATTTGTACAAGCAAACACTCATCCTTTTTGAAACTGTGCATCACAAGGAAAATGAACCTTTTCAGTTATTATCATTATTTAACAAAAATGTTTACAGATACACTCTAGTATTCTCATGTGGAAAAATGAAGCACACACTTGTCCACAGAGGTTAGTATTTCCCCCTTAAGCAGAAATCTCTTCTTGTCAGTGTTTTACATAATTGTCCATGAGTCTCTGACATCAGTGCTGACATTTCTGACTGTTCTTCCATGCAAAATTCCTGTAGTTGCAAGATGTTTGAGGATTTTCTTGCATGTACTGACTCTTTCAAATCCACCCACAACATTTCAATGGGATTGAAATCTGGATCTTTGACTAGACAATTTCTTAACCCTCCATCTCTTCTTTTTGAGCCAGTCTTTGGTGGATTTGCTTGTGTGCTTAGCATCATTATCCTTTTGAAAGATCCATCTCCAGTTCAACTTCAAGTTTTGGACAGATGGCCTCACATCACTTTTAGCGCTCTTTGATATGATTTAGAATCTATAGTTGAATCGTTGGCTGCAAGCTGCCCAGTCCCTGAGGCAGCCCTAAACCACAACATGTCCACCACCATGTTTCACAGCTGGTATGAGATTCTTCTTCTTTGGTCTGTGCCAAACATGTATGGCCAGACAACTGCATCTTTGATTCGTTTGTCCAGAGCACAATATTGTGAAATCTCTACTATTTGCCCACATGTTCATTTGCCAATTCTAGTAGGAATTCAAGTGTACCTCATTTTTTCTAGTGTCACTTAGTTCTTGCTTTTAAAGGCATTTTCCTACCGTACCTCCAGGGCTTCAGACTGCGACCAAAATTGTCGCACATGCAACCTGTTATTGTGAGTTAAAATCTCAAATGGTCGCATTGGTGCTAGTACGTGATGATCATCAGGATGTTTTGGTGCCCCTCCAGCCTGCACGGGTAACTGCTGCACTCACCATTGTGGCTGAATGTAGTTTTTTTCTTTCAGATTTACTATTACCATGTTCCAATGATGAAGCAATCTATAGCTCATAAAAAGGAGGAGGCTGCTGGAGACGGAGTTGTCCCGACTCACACCTCATGATCTTAGTTCAGGTGCAGGCAGGGAGAACAGAAACCAAAAGTAGTCCACTACTTTCAATAATGATGGCTAACACAGTGCT
>NW_007579077.1:107691-114511 GCF_000690725.1 Stegastes partitus | reverse complement strand
TAACCATGACCTGGATGACTGAGAATCTTCACAGACATGTTGTCTTTATCTACTTTGAGAAATTTGGAAAAATCAGATGTTTAATCTCATATTTAATCTGAAATGTAAAAAAAAAAAAAAACATGTTGAGGATGGTCCAAGATGAAAGAGAGGCAACAGTAACTCAACTCGTTACAACAAAGGTGTCCAGAAGACCATCTCTGAACTCAACAACAGCACATCAAGTCCTGAAGCAGATGGGCTACAGCAGCAGAAGACTCCTGGTGCCACTCCTGTCAGCTAAGAACAGGACGCTGAGGCTACTCCCAAATTAGCTTTTTTGGCAAATTGAATTTCCCCCAAATTCCGAATAAGCCTACCAACGAATTAGTGGCTACCTTCAGGTGCAATATATTTATTAATTAACCTCAGAACACAATGTAACATTGTATTCCTTTCCATTAATCTCATTCCCATCACATTATGACTTTATTTTATGTTGTCTTGTCTTAGTGTGTTATCGTCATCGTAGTTTGTATTTGTCTTCTTGTAACAATAAATGTGCATAAATGTAAGTTCAGTGCCTTGACTGTTTTGTTGGTCACATTTCGGTTCCTTACCTGTAGAGATGCCACCTACCTAGCATTTCATCATTAATATTTCCCTTTAACTCATTTCCCCAGTCATTTTGAAACTCTCTAAAAGAGCTTCATATTCAGCATTATTACCACAATCTTGCTTGATCATTTGCTAGAAGTTAGATTGTGCAATAATTCTGCATTCATAAATCCATTTGAGCATACATTTTCCTTACATTGTACTCCAATGGCCTCCACAGTCATCAGATCTCAATTCAATAGAGCACCTTTGGGATGCGGTGGAACAGGAGATTAGCATCATGGATGTGCAGTCGACAAATCTGTGGCAACAACATGGTCCTATGATGTCAATATGGACCAAAGTCTCTGAGGAATGTTTCCAGCACCTTGTTGAATCCATGCCACAAAGACTTTAGGCACATCTAAAGACAAAGGGGAGTCCAACTCAACACTAGTATGGTATACCTAATAAAGTGGCTGGTGGGTGTGGTTGAACTTACAGCACAGCATCTGTCATCAACCTGTATTTTCAGTCATTAATAGTTGATCTGGTCTCCAAATGGCAAAATTTGATACTTGACTTTACAAGGGTACCTCAAAAAGTTCTTGGCCATACTAGAAAACATCACAGGAGACAGTTTGTTCTTGCAGTATTTTTTCATATAATGTCATTACCTTCAATACACCTGATCCACTGATGTTCAAGCTTTGCTGTCCCTATGGGGAACAAGGTCCCATCTTGAGCCTCCAGATACTCCACAGCACGGATGACTTCATCATGACTCCGAAAATGACTTCAAAATGGTTCAAAGCCATATTTGGCTGCTTCTACCACCTGTGCTGTTCGGATGGGCGCATTGTCCTGGAACAACAACATACCAACTTGAAGCTCCTTGATTCCTTCAGACATTTGAGTTTATGTAGACATGTGGTAATAAACGGCTTTATAGGAAACAGTTATGCCCCAAAATAGGAGTTAGGGGCCTTTCACACAGGACCATCCTCTCAAGAGTGAAGCTTCCTGTTTGTTGCAAACATTTGAACAGCAAAGATGTATTCTGTAATATCATCATAGGTTTGAGGTGTTGCTGTCCTGTTAACTATGTGTCTCCAAAAAGGAAACTGAAATGTACTTTGTTGCTTTCCATTACTGCATATTGCCTACCTACATCAACCTATCAGACTGTTAAAACACACATGGCATGCCGGCTTGGACGGAAACCTGCTTCCAAGCAAAGGCTTTACTCCCAAAGTCTCGATACAACCGCAAACTTGTGTCATATAATTTGGGGAATTCAGACACACTCAGTACCAGCTTTTCCTCCGCTTTGCCCTCCATGCCCAGTAAGATGCCTCATTTTTATTTGTCGTGCATTTATATTTAATCACGTGTAAGTTGACTATGTTACCTTAATGTCTTGCTTTTACCACTACGGTCCAGATCTAAAAGTCTTGTTTCTTATTGGATTCCAGACTCTGTTCCAGGGTAATCTGTAACTGCCTCCTAAATTAGCAGTTAGCGTAGCCTTAGCCACAATGAAAGTAGCTAATGTCCTGATTTGTGGAGATAGTTGTGGCTCTTGTTTAGTTTTTGCAGGTTGTATCTTTGCTAGAGGGACATCATCAGTTAGAACATATTGTTAAGGTTCCTCTTACTATATCTTGCTTTAGAATGATGTTATGATACTCCAGATAACATTAGCCGCAAGCTAAGAGGCACAGCAAACCTCTTAGTGATAGACTTAGCCTACCACAGAAAAGTAAGTTCCAACTGCACCACTTGTTTACACCTACAGATGAATTATTGCGGTCTTTTCTGTATAGCAGGTACACTACGAATGCTTGTGGAAGACTGCATCTTTATTAAACCTTCAGCAGTGTTTGCTAACTTGCCTTCCATACATAGCTCTGCTAAATCAGTGGAGCTGCTCCGCTCTGCAAATGTGCTCTCTGTCTCTCTGTGTAATCAATGGCTTTCAGTGATTGGTTGTCATGAGTGACACATAACAGCCAATCAGATAGAGCTGTGGGCGGGCCATGCTGGAGACCATAAAGTGACTGTAGAAGAGAACCAGCTGCTTCAGAGCTAAAGTAGCCCATTGAATTTATTTTTGTGATTATCAGTCTATAAAAATAACAACACCAATAATCAAATAATGTCATTAATCCGTTATCCCAATAATTGATTGATCCCACTGAGAACTTTTTGAAGTACCCTCATAATTCAGTAAAATTCTGTCAACTCCCGTTCTTGGAAAGAGAACATGTTAATGCTGCTAGACGGCAACCTGGTAACTCACAACTGTACACAGAAAATGAATTGGCCTTCAGAATGTCAAGACACATTTAAATTTGAAAATCATTTTTTCAGTTTCAGATCTCCATTCATGCTATGGATGTTGCTGAGCCACGACTACATCCCATTCTGTAGAACATAATGGTCTGGCTGCACCACATTATCATTCTGCTATAGGGTTAAACAAGGCTCTGGCTTGTTTGTATTTCTTTAAACCAATCACAGTCGTCGTGGACGGCGCCAGCCTGAGGATGAGGCTTTCCTTCAAAATAGTCGAATTGTTGTGGTGAAACATTCGCAGGCAGAGAGGCGAGCACAGTGATTCAAATGGATAATTCACCACAGAAAAATAATAGGGCTCTCTTACTGCATTATCCAAATCCTCAGCAAAAACTTGAATTTTTCGTTGTGGTAGGTTGCTGCTTGGATGTTATGGTTGTTGTTTCGTGTACTGAAGAAAACGGTAACACAAGAAAGAACGTCTGCAACTGAAATGAGTGGTGGCTTATGCCTGAATTACCAACATCCATTGAGTTGCTGCTACATCCTGTAAAAGTACAAAGTCATAGACTCTCAGAAACATCCCTGTATGTTTTCCTGTGTTCAGTTTGACCGTCTGCATAGCTGACTGACACGTACCTGTTGTAGTATGAATAAAACCGTCTTACGCATCTGCTGTCCGCTTCAGGCTGCGCACACGGACATGGAAAGCATTCAGTGGACTTTAGAGTTGAGGGGACAAATACAAGACAGATAGTCCCTGATATGGAAAGGATCGGTGAATTAACAACACACTAAGGTTGCATTCAGTTTATACACGTTTGGTTGGTACCTAGTTTTCAGAATTACCTCGCAGCCTATGTGTTTTGATAGGTAGCTCTCTAAGTTCTGTCTGGAAAACACAAGTCAACAAAATAAAGTTGACTAAATGGATGATTCCAGCTATAGCCGAAGCTTTGTAATCAATAATGTACAGTACTTTCTTTGAAAATGGCTAGTTAAATGGAAATCTAAGATATGTATTCGTTGGACACTGTATTCCATTTCATTTTATGAGCATACTGGAAGGTAGTTTTTTGTAAGGAATTACTGGTTATATTGCCGTGGCTGTTCAGCTGACAATCATCAAGGCAGCTACCTAACGTATATGTGGCAGACATTAGCAGGCAGTGTGCCAGGATACCTAAACTGCAATTTGATTAAGTGCAAACTATGCACAGAGAATTTATTTGTTAGAAATTAGTTATTTAACAAAAAAATGATGTGAAAATTTTTACATTTTTTTAAAAGTTTTCCCTCCTACCTTAGTAATGATACTAGCATCAAATGTGTGGCCCACTGTAACACTGTGTCCTGTACTACGAAGCAACATGTAGATGTATTCTGCTGGCGTGTAGCCTAAGACCGTTATAGTCTTATTCTCTCAGCTGCAACCCTGCTGGTGTGAAGCGGTCTTGTGAACAAGCACAAAATCAGCATAAAAACATAATTTAAATCGCTAAGTAGACTGACTCAGTATTGTGAAGGAGGCTACAAGTAAGTGCTAAAAACTTCATATGTTTCTTACAAGAAGACCAAACTATGATCCTAAAGGAACATGATGAGTTTATAACGTCACAACTGCAAAGTCAGGAAGGAAAGTTGCGAAAACTGCAGACTGTGTAAATGTGTTGTTAATAGGCTTATCAATATCACTTCCCCATGAGTATACGTTGCCCTCATGTAGCTTTCTTATTCAAGATTTAGGTGTTATTTAAAATCATGCATCACAAGATTGTATAACGAAATTACAAATGTTGTCCCTTTATGCTACTCATGAAAAAGGCTAATTATTTAACGGATAAAAAATCAAGTAATACAAATGAAACTATTCACTTCATGGTGAAGTGAAGGATGAATTCTGTAATCTCACCTTCAGTCTCATGGCGCGTAAGACACTTTTTTGCTTTATTCTTTCAGCTGCTTGGCAGTGTTTAACGGTTTTGGGAGCAAGTAAAGAACAAATACAAAAACATCATTTAAATCGTAAGTAGGCTTACTGCAAATCTTATCAGGTCCTCAAGTCCAAAGCTTTAGTGTTTTAATCAGTTTTTTGTTTTAGGATTATATCGCTCTACAAAGGCAGGTAGAACTATTAAAGTGAAACCGCTTGCAGCTCTAAAAACTAATATCTATTTATTATCTAACTGTTATCTTCTCCTCTCACTATCTGTGCACTGAGCTCCATGGGATCTTTCAGGAATGATGATGCCTCTTTCCAAGAGCACTGATTTGTCAGTAGGCGGTGCTTTGATATACGCTGATCTGTTATCTTGAACACAACCTGCTCCGGAGCAGGTTAGGCGTTCAGCATAAGCTACCATGGTGATGTACCCCAGTAAGAGGTGAACCACCATCGTAGCGCTGAACACCCAGAGTTAAACCTGAAGTTACCTTGATAACCTCAAATCCTGCTTTGTGGTACAGGCTTTAGATCCTACACCGCAATGGAAAACAGAAAGGCTTAGAGGGCAGATTAGGGGGTCGTTCCTGTAAATGTTCGCCGCCGCGCACCTGCCCCAAGTACCTGCAGTGAAAAGGCGCCTAATAACACCTCCTTCCTAGAAGGGATTTTCTTCAGAAGTTTTCCTGCTGAAGGTTTCCTGGTATTTCAGTTGAATTTCATCTGGTTGTACAAAGTGGTGTTACTTTTGCTTGCAAAGTAACATGAAGGCTTTGAATCCAGATCACCCAATAGACTGCACAGCTGTTTACGTTACAAACACAGCATGTAAAATGTTAGGAAACAACAACAACAACAAAAAAACAAGCACACCATTTTTGTCAGAACTTCCCCTCACAAAATCTTCTGTGTGTTTTTATACGTCACAACCTTCGCCAAGTGCCAGGAAACAGATAAGTGGTTGGTTCACCCATAAATTGTCCAATTTAGCTTGCAAAGCTACAATGTAAAGTTTAACACACAAGAGCTACTGCAACGGGCTGCCTTTAGCATGGCGCCATTCTAGAACAACAGTTGTGCCCCTAGTAAATAAATATATTTCCTTTTTTTCCAGAATCGTTACACAAAAATCAACCAGTGTTGTTCATCTAGTGTTTAATAAATGGTTTGCGCTGTCTTTGTGTCCTCTGTCCTGTGTGTGCATGTGTGTCTTTGGGAGCAGCTCAGCCTAAAATGCAAAGAGAGGTCAAAATCAGCTCTTCTGTCCACTTTGTTCTGCAGCATGTCTGCATGAGTTTGTTTCATACTAACTTACATTAGCACACTTCCCTCTGCAATCCCTCAGGGACCCCAGTTGCAACACTGGTTGTGACCAGTAATTTAAAAAGTATGGATCTTAGATAACTTAGACAAAAATCCTTTTACATAATTATGACGGCAGGTGTGGTGAAAAGTAATTGAGAGCAGATTATACAAAACGTCTCCAGTCAGCTTAAGTGAAGTTTAGTACTGGGTCGTGAATGTGACCACTGACACCAGCTAACATGCACACACTCACACAGGTTCTTATACGAGTGGTTCCTGCTCTGGCACACAAATGTGACTTCTCTGACCTCACAAACGTATGTCTGAGTTAGTCAGAACGTCTGCAACTCAAAGGCCAACTAGTTTTACAGTCAACCCTGTTACACACAACACGTAGAATACACTTTCCACCCACTTTCTGGTTGAGTCTTCCAGGTTGTGTAGCTTTACTTTATTTGTCTCACTTCAGTCCTGTCAATCTGTCTCTCTCTCCTTGCATATGTGGTGGTAATTTAGGTGGGGGGCTGTTGCATGTGGTCCATCCACCTGTCCTTACTGGGACTCTATTTCTGGGTCTCACATTAAACCTGACTGTGGCTCGCCTGGCAACAGGCAAGACACAGAGACGTCTATCTATCTATCTATCTATCTATCTATCTATCTATCTATCTATCTATCTATCTATCTATCTATCTATCT